>NC_052501.1:70764118-70782030 GCF_016617805.1 Bactrocera tryoni | reverse complement strand
TTTTTATGCAATTGCAAAATTTAATTTAATATTGTATAAAAGTAATAATAATTACTACTAATTAAAATTAATTATATTTATAAGGGTTACTTTAAATATAAAAACATTAGTAAAAATAAAATAAAATTAATTAAATGAAAAAAAGTCATGTTAATTAATATGTATATTACATATGTATATGCTCAAAATAAAATTAATCAAATATTATAAA
Organism: Bactrocera tryoni; assembly: GCF_016617805.1. Lineage (NCBI taxonomy): Eukaryota > Metazoa > Arthropoda > Insecta > Diptera > Tephritidae > Bactrocera > Bactrocera tryoni. The sequence goes on along the minus strand of NC_052501.1, from coordinate 70,781,819 downwards.
ATAATTAATATTAAATAAATACATTAATTCATTAATCCAAATTAAATTAAATAGACTTAAGTAGAATACATCATATATTAAAATAAAATAAAATAAAATAAAGTAGATTAATTAAATTAAATTAAATTAAATTTGAAATACATTAATTAAAAACATATGCGAACAATATTTTAATTAAAATTAATCAAATTTTATAAAAAAAATTATTGCTAAATAAATATATAAATTAAATTAAATAAAAATTAAAAATATTAAGTATATAAAATAATATATCTAAAATTACAATAAAATCAAATAAAGTAAATTAAATACATTTTAAAAAGTAATAATATAAAACAAAAATATTAAATTTTAAATTTAATTTAATTTAATTATAATTACTAAAAATCAGTTAAATTAATATTAAACCAATAAAAATAATGAAAACTAAACAAATGTAAACTAATTTAGATAAGTATATGTTTTATTTAATAAATTACAATAAAATCAAATAAAGTAAATTAAATTCATTTTAAAATATAAGATCGGAATAAAAAACTAAAAATTAAAAATTTAATTTAATTAATATTACTAAAAATCAGTTAAATTAAAATTAGATCAACAATATTTATTTATATACATATAATTAAAAGTAAACATATATAAACCAATTAAAATAAATATAGGTTTTTATGAAACTTGTCTTTCAACAAATGAGAGCAAAAACATTTCCCATACCGGGAATCGAACCCGGGCCTTCTGGGTGAAAGCCAGATATCCTAGCCACTAGACCATATGGGAGGGATAAAGTTCCTCTGCTAAAATACACTTTTTCAACTTATGCCTCCGACATTCTGGAATGCTACATTATTATTTATATTATATGCTATAATATATTATCTACTATATAATATAAATCATGACAAAAAAGCTTAATTTTGGGCAACTAAGAATAAATTAGAAATAAAATTACAAACTAGCAGACAAAATAAGCTAATTTTGTTGTTTGTGTTTAAAAACGGAGCGTAGTTTTCCTCAGAATTACTTCGCTTTGATTTTAGAAAGTTATTAACTTTGGTATAAATATGTAAATACATTAGAGCAACTTGTTTTAAAGGAAACCAAAAGCAGGGAAAAATCGCTTATTCGGGATTCTACGAACCTTTGCCTCAACTGGGTGAGCAGCGAACCGTTCAAAAAATTGATATAATCAAAAAGCGATAGAAAATTTATAACACTTCCAGCAAATTCTACTGACAAGTGAAAGAAAGCTTTGTCTTTCTTTATTCGGTCAATTGCGTAACATAGGCCTAGGTAATTCATAGCTTTTTGTGCTATGTTATCCGCGAACCCTTATGCAGCTCCTGACGTGCTGTTACTAAGATAGCGCCGGATCACAGCATTGAGATAAACGAGAATTCTAAACTTTTTTTCTAAAGCGTCGATCATGTCCGGCCATCTCGCGCTATTGAAGTCGTTTCGAGGCTCTAAATTCGCCAACTTCGCTTGTATTTAGGGTGGGTTGGCGCCTAAAGTTGACCTTCCGGTTCCAAAACAGTGCTGCCTGGGGGAAAGCTCGTCAGCTTCAATGTTGGCCGCTTCCAATTTAGGTTTAAGTAGTCTTTCATAGAGCTTTCCCGCTGTGTCGAGCTTCCATAGTGAGCGGTATGCTGATGGCAAGCTGGGATCCCCTTTTCCCTTGCTGATTAGAACAAGTCGTTGTTTCTTCTAAACTTGAGGAAATATTCCAGCTTCGAGGCAGGCGTTATACACGTTTAAGAGTACTGCGAGTTGTTCTGCGCCGATTTTTTTCTGCTGGGTTTCTGTCCGGGCCAGGCGAATTGTTAGTTTTGAGCTTGGCAGTGGCCAATTGTAGTAGTTGCTTTCATTTACCCTTTTTACTTTACTTTAGCATTACTTAGGGTAATAATCCATGCCAAATGCTGTCTTAATATCTAGTTTAATAAGAACAGCACAAAATTTCAGATCGATATCACAAAAACTGAGGGACTGGTTGGCGTTTATATCAAGAAAAAGACGGCTAAGTCAACTCGGTTCCTCACGCTGTTCATTTGTATTTACTATACTATATACTTATGTTCATTTCATATGATCTCTGACGCTTCTTTCTGCGTATTAGCAGCATCTGGGCAAACTTAATACAGCCATTTATAGGACATCGAAATGCCAAAATGGATTAAAGCCAAGCTAACTTTTCATATAAATATTATTTCTCGCCAAATACCTAAAAATTAAGCGATTAAGTTGGCAAGTCGTACTCGTGCCACTGCTATGTGCAATAATCTGTTCGAAGAACTGCAAGCTGACCTTGCTTCAAGTTTTAGAATAAAGTTTTTTCGCCAGTTCACACTCAAAATTTTATATATTTTTCACAACGCTCATATAAGAATTAAGTTAAGTGATTTGTCGATGAATTGCAGATTTATTTGCTTGAAGTAGATATATAATTGCAACAACTGCTGCGACTTCCATTATTGCAATTGTATCAACATATGTATAAGAAGTAAATATACATATATGCAGTAATGCATATGTTTGGTATGTATTGAAAAATTTGCTGATTGCGAAAAGACGCCACTTCCACAGTGCAATTTGTCTATCTAAACATTTGACAGCTTTTTGTAGAAAAGCAGGTGCATAGTATATATACAAATATATATATATATATAGATTAGGGTGGGTCGAAAAGATGCGAATGTTTTATTTTCGCTTGCTAAACATCTCTAAGAAACGCGCTCCAGTCCACCGCTTAACGGTTTTTTATTATTTTCTTCATGAGATAGAAAAATTGTTAGCTCGCTTCCAACTGTGGGCAAAAAGTAGTAAGACTTTGCAATTTCAATTTCGCGTAAAAACTCTTTCTTCGAAATATTTCTTCTCTAGGTTGATATGCACCAAATGTCATATCTAAATAATTATTAGTGTCGCCTGTCTTTCTGATGGACATAAAGTGCATTCGAAGATCTTTACGATGAGTGAAATTAATCAACAATGAAGTTCTTTTATATTGTGTGGGCAGAAGCGTATTTTTGGTGCCAAAACGTTTCAAATAACGAAAAAGGCCTTGGGTAATGATTGCTTATCTCGATCAAGTGTTTTTGTTTGGTACACATCATTCAAAGAGTGTCGTGAACGCGTTGCTGACGAACCAGGACGCCTATCAGCATCAACTGATGATCAACATGTCAATAAAATAACAGAATTGCTGCTTGGCAATTGACGATTAACAGTCAGAGTTCTTGCTGGCATCATTGGAATATGGGAAGGATCAGTTAAAACCATTTTGAAACATGATTTGGGAATAGAAAAAGTGAAACCACGATTTTTTTCCAAAATCAATCAATTTTTTCGAAAAACAGCGTCGTGTTAACGTCTGCGAAGCAATGCTTTCGGACTACCAGGATGTCATGAAAAGTATTATTACTGCCAATGAGTTTTGGATCTATGCTTACGACTCGGACAGACGATCAAACGGTCGAATATAGTGACAAAGGTGAGCTGAAGCCAAAAAAAAACACGTCAAGCCAGAAGAAAAATTGAGGTTATGGTGAAAGTTTTGTTCGATTATTGAGTTGTGATGTACTCCGAATTTCTTTCGACCGGCTGGACTGTTCACAAAGAACACTATTTGAGTGTTATGCGTCGTTTGCTGTAAGTATTGAAAAGCTTGGCGAGCCATCTGTTTTTTTGACCCACCCTAATATACACACAATACATATATAAACGCGATAATAACAAGTGTAATCAACAAAAACACAACTGCCAGCGATCATACAAGCAATCGCCTAATAATTATTCAAAAAACCAACAAAGATACAAAAAGATAACGAAAATTTAATAGTAAGCCTTGCTTGCGTGCAACAACTTCCTGACAACGTCAAGCGGTCAGCGCGTTGACCAACATCGCGCCAATTGGAATGCCAAACGGTTTTTCTGTTTGTAAAAATATGCAAATTAAAGAAAATATCTGTTTTCTTTTTCTGTTTCTGTTTCTGTTTTTGTTTCTTTTTGTATAATTTTTTTTCTGTTTTTTGTTAGAGGTGTTGCAATAGCAACTTGTTGCAATTATAATAAATATGTCATGTCATTTTTTATTTGCGCTTGAGATGTGGTGTACGCGCGCACACCACCGGTGACTAATGCCGCAACGGCGACTAGAAAGATTTGCTGCACTGAAGCGACGCAGTCTTGTGATACGTCAGTACGTTGCAATATTCTATGCCCAGATTACAAGCAATTGAGCGTAAATCAACTAAATTCGCTTTAACAATCGGTTAAATGATGCAAGTTAAGGCGACAATAGTAGCGAGTGCAGCCATTGTAGACACAAACGCCAAAAGTTTGCAACATTCGCACGTCATTCAAGTGAGCAAAAACACAAAACAGAAATGCCACTGTGATTGTCAGTGTGACATGGAAATAATTTGTATAATTTTTTATTTACCAAGTGACCGGCTATTGCTCCGTGCGCCGTAGTGCATTACGTAGATTGTTTTGTGTTATCTCAGCTAAGGCAGCTCTTAAGCAATGGAACACTGCTTGCCGGGTAGCAGCAGTCAGGTGCTTCAGCGAACGCAGGTGCTTCTCCACCTAGCCTTTCCAAGGGAGTTGAAGTCTTCATCTTTCTCTGCTTCCACCGACGGATACTGCATCGAATACTCTAAGAACTGAAGTGTTTTCATTCGGACGATTACTTCTCAATTGGCCACTCAGTCCGAGGTAGCACCTGTTAGCAATAGTTATTCTGCGTGGAATTTCGGGGCTGACTGTGTTGCTATCAATACTGGTTCCAAGATATTTAGACGTAATTAACTACTAGCTTATTATTAATGAGGTTGAGCAGTGAGGGATAAAAGCATGCCTGCAATTTTTGATTACGTTGGAGTTAATCTGCGATGTCGACAAGTTCAACAACCGCCTGGCTGTGTGTGTATATGGAAGCTTCGCCGATATTCTCCCATAGTTATTAAACAAAAATCCAGAAATCTTCTTTACATATGCTTTGAAGCTGCTGACTGAGTTTGGTAGTCGGATAGAGAGACAGATTTTGAGATCATTTGAGTATACCCTACTACTAATACATTTTGATCTTCTTAACTGCTGCTTAAAAATTGCGCCTGGGTATAAAAAAATAATGAAAATTTAAGCTTCGGCAATTTTCAAATTCTTCTTCAATTCATAAATGATTTATGGCATGGAAATGATTCATGCCTCGCGCTTTCAATATAGTTATAATAATCACACACTCTTACTATATATTATGTTAATACCGTTAGGCTTAGTTTTCCTCACATTGCCACACATTCTACACCAGATGCTAGATGTTGCACATTATTTAATATAATAATTGAAGTGTAGACATAGTATTTAATTCTAAAGTGAAATTTATTTGGTGAACTCGTCTTGCAATCGGCTTTAACTGCTTTAACTGGCATGTGAGCAATATCGCATTTTCCTCTAAATTTCTTGATTCATCGCACAACGGTGTTATCGTGCCACTTTGCCACTTTCATTGGTGTGAAATGAATGGGTGTCGACTGCTGATTGAAAGCGCTTTTACTGCGCATACAAAGAAGAAAAAAAGAGAAGCTTGATCATCAATATGTGCGAAAATTATGCTATAAAGCAGGCTTTCTTCAGCAATAAAAATATCATAAATGTAGAATTAATGCTATTCTTTAGTGAATGGTCTTTTGTTATTTGGCGTGGGAAGCGGTGGTAATGAGAGCTCACAGAACTATAAATATAGTAACAATTGAAACTGATCACTCAACGTCGCTTCTATGAAACAATGCTTTCCGACTACCAGGATGTCATGAAACTTATTATTACGAGCGATGAGTTTTAGATTTATGCTTACGACCCAGAGATAGTTGGTCAATCGGCCGAATATCTTGGTAAAGGTGAGCCGAAGCCGAAAAAACCACATCAAAGGAGGTCAAAAATCAAGTTTATCTAGACAGTTTTCTACGATTATCGACAAAACCGGCAAAACTGTCAACAAAAATATGAACAGAGCTTTAGAAAATTTGTATACTTTTTTTGAAAGTTCAAAAACTTATTTCAAATTAAAATTCGTATTTTTTTACTTTCATAGAATCCAGTTCGAAAACTTGTCTTCAAATTCGAATCAAAACTTTTTCTTTACTTTCATTGAATCCGTTTGGAACACGTGACACTAACATAGGGATTTAATAAATTTCTTTGTCAGTTTAAAAACTTATTATCTTCAAGTTCGAACCAAAGTTCGACTTTTTTTTACTTTTCTAGAATCCACTTAAGACCCTAGAAACAAGAACAGAGACTTAAGATATTTTAGCAAATTTTTTTCACACTTCGAAAACTTATTTTCTTCAAGTTCGAATCAAAACTCGATTTTTTACTTTCATAGAATCCGTTTAGAAAACGTGACGCTAAAACAGAGGTTTAGAAAATTTTAATAAATTTTTTTTTTCGAAAACTTATTTTGTACAAGTTCGAAACAAAATTCGATTTTCTTTATTTTCATAGAATCCACTTAGGATCCCAGAAACAAGAACAGAGATTTAGAATATTTTGAAAATTTTTTTTTTAAAGTTCGAATCAAAATTTGATTTTTTTTACTTTCATAAAATCTCTTTCGGACCTCAGCCACAAGAACAGAGATTTCGAAAATTTTGATAAAATTTTCTGACAGTTCGAAAACTTATTTACTTAAAGTTCGAAACAAAATTTGATTTATTTTCTTTCATAGAATTCATTTAGAGCCCGTGAAACAAGAACAGAGATTTAGGAAATTTTAATCAATATTTTTGACAGTTCGAAAAAAATTAGATTTTCTTGGTGGTCATAGAATACATTTAGGGCCCCAAAATTTTGAATAAATAACAGTTATTTTCTCCAAGTACAAATAAAAATTTCACCTTTTTACTGTCGTAGAATCCTTTTAGGATAACTGACACAAAAACAGAGCTTAGGAAAATTTTATAAATTTTTTTGACAGTTCGAAAATTTCTTTTCTTCAAGTTCTAATCAGGATTCGATTTTTTTATTTTCCTAGAAACCATTTAGAACCCCAGAACAGAGATTTAGGAAATTCAAATCTATTTTTTGACAGTTCGAAAACTTATTGTCTTCAAGTTCGAATGAAAATTCGATTTTCTTACCTTCCTATATTTCTATTTAGGACCCCAGAAACAAGAACAGAGATTTAGGAAATTACAAAAAATATTTTTGAAAGTTCGAAAACTTTTTTTCTTCAAATTCGAATCAAAATTCCATTTTTTCACTTTCTTAAAATCTATTTAGAATCCCAGAAACCAGAACAGAGATTTAGGAAATTTTAATATATTTCGTGACAGTTCAAAAACTTATTTCCTTTAAGTTCGAATCAAAATTCGATTTTTTTTTTAATTTCAGGGAATACATTTAGGACACGTGACACTAAAAGGGAGACCAAAGAAAATTTAATAATTTTTTTGACAGTTCGAAAATTTATTTTTATCAAAGTTATTTTGGTACAATATAAACCGAAATTTTTTTGCATTAAAATCAATACAAATGCGTCACTAAAACAGCTTACTTCATTGACAAGTATAGAATTGCCCAGCGACTCACACACCAAATCAAAACAATAATTTTAATATATTTTTTAAATATTTATTTTAATATCGAAGTGTCTTTAGACACGTAAGCCGCAAGGCAACTAAAAATGGAAGAGCGGTCTTTACATTATATACAATATATGAATTACTTCAAGGACATTTTATTAAGCGGCTAAAACAGTGGGTGCAGAGTAATTACCCCATATTTAAGAAATATACTTCAACTTGAATAAATCGTAATCAGATGTTAGTGCGCTAATTTATCAAAGTAATCTACAGCAAAATGTAATGAGAAAATATTTTTACAGCAAATCCCATTCACTGCCAGACCTTAGACACGCACTCGCAAATTTTATAGAGCTTGCGCTCTATTCCCGCTCGAAAAAAGTTATTTGCGAGTATGTAATTGCTTTTGACGTTCACAGCGCAGCAATGTGTTAATGCAATTTGAAATTATTGTCACGTCGCAACTGGTGTTCGTGCCATTGTGTAGAGTTCAATTTGGTCGTTCAACGCAGCATAGAATTGTTTGCAATTTAAATTTATTTGTAGTCGTTAGATTTGAAGCGTACAATTGTTTAATTTTTGGTTTGTTTACAAAACGGTCTTAATAAAAATAACCACAGCTGCGATTGTGTGTATAGTTTGGGTTGATTTTGGGCTGAAGGCGTTGCGAAGTGACCTTTCGAATTGGTTTTTTCGCCAAAAAATACTAAAGTATAAACTTAAAAACTAACTTTTATAAGAATATCACTTGACTTGTTGAAAAACTTGTTTTTAATATGCTAACATGTATTTCTCTAGTGAGAACACTTTTAATAAAACTGTTCACACCCGAAAATTAGCTATATTTCTTATAAAATTTGTAATTAAGTCACTACAAAGCTAAATATACCTAAACTTACAGGTGAGAAGAGTTTTAAAAAGACTGTTCTTAACAAAAACGAGCTTCATTTTGCGCTGTAAATATCTAGAATTGTTGAAAAGATTCTTATAATATACTGGTATGTAATTTTTTAGTGAGAACACTTTTAATAAAACTGTTCCCACCAAAAAGTTTTTAACAAATTTTATAACTAAAGCGCCAATAGCAATATGAACTCCAAAGCAAAAAGAGATTTAAAAAGAACGAAACGAATATAATATAAGTGTTTCTATAAAATATAAAGCCTCGAAATACAGACTGGAAGGATATTCATTATGAATTTCGACTTTCTGCATATCTTTTTATCTTATAATTTTTCAGAGCTTTCCTTTAAACTAGGTTTCAACATTTTCAATATTTTTTTCACATTCAGGTCGTTTCGGACGTGTCATTGTTATACCCAAAGACGGCAACGACAATATGTTGCGCCGTGAGACCTTCCAAGAATTACGACATCTGGATGATCTCATACAGAATGCAACGGTCGAATATGAAGGTGAAATATTCACGTACAAGGATGCTTGTGCACGCTGGGAGAATGAATGCTTTCAGAATGATATATTGAATTTAGATTTCATAATGGACGATGTAAGTGACTTTCAAGCCTAGATAAATGATTTAAATTTTCAAAAAAATTTACTTAAACTAAAATTACAACACATACCCTCTCCTTCTTTAGATTGAGTCCGGCGAACTGAATCTCACTTTTCCAATTATGTTTAATCCGGTCACGTGGGATGCGCACGCGTTTCCCGTCTTCTTTGGCGGCACAAAATTGACGGAGGATAATATAATTATTAGTGTGCCGGCGATACAGTTAGTTTATTTTGTGACTGCGGACACTAAACGGCAAGACGCAAAGTGGGTTATCTAAATTTATATACAAAATTATATCTATATGTTTATATTTTTTATTTCTCCTCACGCAGAGGTGCCGAATGGGAAGAGACTTTCCTGAAAGTCGTAGGCAAAGCTGAAAATTCAGGTGCCTTCAAACATATATCAGTCTCATATTTCGCCTCGCGCACTTTGGATCATGAGTTGGAGAAGAATACGCGTGCTGTAGTGCCATATTTTAGCTCGACATTTGCATTAATGGCGCTATTTAGGTAAGTTTAAGTTAAAGTTTTAAGCTTTTGTAGTTTTCTTTGTTAGCTGTATGCGATAAGAAGTTTTGTTGAGTGGGAACTGTTTATTATGAACTGTTCTCAGTGCCCATTTCACTTTTATACAATCACATGTCGTAGGCAGACTTTAATCAATGCAAATAGGTACTAATATTACTGTTCCCAGCTTAGTTTACTAGTTTAGCAGCAATATTTTAGTTTTAAACGATTTGCAAGCAAAGTAAAACTCCTTTCAAAGAAGAAATTTTGAGTTTTAGGTGGTGAGAACACTTTATTATTAACTGTTATCGTTACACATTTCTATTTTGTTTCAAAAAATAACATATACACAAGTTTATCAGTGTGGATAAATGTTAATAAAACTGTACCCAGCTCATCTTACAAGTTTTGATGCATGATTTTGATGTTAACCGCGTTATAAGCATATTACAACTTATTTCAAACTTAAAATGAAAAGTTGGGTAAGTGAGAACAGTTTCTTATATACAGTTTCTTATATACTGTTCTCACTATCTATTTTAATTTTTTTCACTCACACGTAGACTATTATCAATGTGAATAGTTTTTAATATAACCATTCCCAGCCAAGCTTACAATTTTAGCAGTACAATTTTCATGGTAATCGTTTTCTAAACATATTACAAATTTTTCCAATTTTAAAATTTCTGATTTAATTTTCATTGCGTTACTATTTATGTGTATTACAGCGTCATCACGTGCATGATGGGCGACGCCGTACGCTCCAAACCATGGCTTGGTTTGATGGGCAACATATCGGCTATCATGGCTACTTGTGCGGCCTTCGGTCTGGCCATGTACTGTGGCATTGAATTTATCGGTATCAATTTGGCAGCGCCCTTCTTAATGATAGGTGAGTACACGCGTAAAATTTCTGACCAAACACACATGGAAATTTACATGCGTATGCATATATGTATGTACTAACAAATATTCAATTTTTTTTTTGCTCACCCCACACTCTACCAGGCATCGGCATTGACGACACATTCGTGATGTTGGCCGGCTGGCGACGCACACCCGCCAAAATGCCCGTAGCCGAACGCATGGGCCACATGATGTCTGAAGCCGCCGTCTCCATAACAATTACATCGCTCACCGATCTATTCTCATTTTGGATTGGCATCATTAGTCCGTTCCGTTCGGTGCAGATTTTCTGCACCTATTCGGTATTCGCTGTTGTCTTCACTTTCGTTTGGCACATCACTTTCTTCGCGGCCTGCATGGCGATATCGGGTTACAGGGAACGACACAACTTGCACGCGATCTTCGGCTGTAAAGTGCAGGCAATGTCCGTGGCCATAAAAGGTGAGTCCATTTTTTGCTGTGAATTATCAAAACTCTGCATGCTTTGTTAGTTACTATTGTTCCTACTGCTATAAATTGCTTTCTTGTTGTTGCCAATTGGCTGCGACATGCAAGCCTTACCTACAATTCGCCGGCTTTGGCCCACAACTTTCACAAATCATATTACGTGAGTTTGTATGTATGTTTCTATGTAACGGCATGTCGGCATAGGTAACATATGAAAATATTTGTTGTTGTATATTTTACAACTACAACAAATATTTATTTCCGTTCATTACCGCAGCGCCGGCAACAGTTGTGTTTGCGAGCCATGTTTTCGCCATTTTCATGCTTCATTAAATTGTCGCTTCGGCCGACTGTCATTGCGTCGGCAAACATCACTTTTATTTTCCTTTACTCTACGTGCTCTTTATTGCTTCACTTTGCTTCTTTTTAGTTATTTATTTTACCAACTCTTTTAGAGTGTCTTTCTTTCATTTACTTAACCTGCATTCACACGTTGTTTTTCTTTGTGACTTTGCGTGCCGTTGTTGGCTGACATCAGACGGCGGACGGCGTATGGCGTACGCTAACTGCATTCAAAGTCTATGCTTTGCCGTTTAACTCTTTTGTTTCTTGGACTTTGCCTCTGAGTCTTTTGTGGCTTTGGCGTTTTCTTTTTTGTGCGCTGTGACTTCCAATTTTCTGCTGTCTTTTATAAGCGTGTTTGTGTTGTCTGTCTTTGCCGCGCAGCCCCTAATTATCACACATAACAACCGAACAAGTGGCAATCGGCTGACATTTGATGGAATGATTTTAGCTTCTGTTGACTTTTGTATAAAAAGAAACTTTGAAATGGTGAATCGAACAAGCAACTAGCATAAATATAATAGGCGCGCATAAGCAAGTAGAGTTAATTTTGAATATTCGCTGTTGCGCCAACTGGAGATTCCAAGTATACTTAGCCTTTCCAACGGAGTGTAGGTCTTTTTCTTCCTTTACATCCCCCGGCGGGTACTGCATCGAATACACTCAGACCTGGACGTTTTTCATCCATTCGGACGACATGACCTAGCCAGCATAACCGCTGTCTCTTGATTGGCTGAACTATGTCAATGTCATCGTATATGTATCTTATACAGCTCATTGTTCCATCGAATGCGGTTCTCGCCGTTGCCAACGCGCAAATGACCATAAATCTTCCGCAGAACATTGCTCTCGAAAACTTTCTTCTTCTCAGTCCGAAGTAGCAAGAGTTATTCTTCTTTGGATTTCGAGGCTGACATTGTTGTTGGTGTTAATACTGGTTCCAAGATAGACGAAATTATCTACGACTTCGAAATTATGCCTGTCAATAGTGACGTGGGAGCCAAGTCGCGATTGGGACGACTGTTTGTTCAATGACAGGAGATATTTCGTCTTGTTCTCGTTCACAACCAGACCCATTTGCTTCGCTTTCTTATCCAGTGTGGAGAAAGCAGAACTAATGGGGCGGTTGTTGAGGCCAATGATATCAATATCATCGGCGTACGCCAGCAGCTGTACACTCTTATAAAAGATTGTACCTGCTCGATTAAGTTCTGCAGCTCGAATTGTTTTCTCCAATACAAGTTTGTAGAGTCTCCTTCTCTGAAACCTCATTTCGTATCGAACGGTTCGGAGAGATCCTTCCCGATCCTGACGGAGCTTTTGATATTTCTCAATGTCAGTTTAGACAGCCGTATTAACTTTACGGGGATACCAAAATTCAGATATCGTGGTGTAAAGGCAGCTACTTTTCGTGCTGTCAAAAGCAGCTTTGAAATCGACGAAGAGGTGGTGTTTGTCGATCCTCTTTTCATGGGTATTTTCCAAGATTTGGCGAATGATGAGCTGATCAGTTGTTGATTTTCCAGGTCGAAAGCCACACTGATAAGATCCAACCAGTTTATTGAAAGTGGGCTTTAATCTTTCGCACAATACGCTCGATAGAACCTTTTATTCGATGTTGAGGAGGCTTATCCCACGGTAGTTGGCGCAAATTGTGAGGTCTTCCTTTTTGTAGATTGGGCAGAGCACTTTTAAATACCAATCGTCGGGCATGCTTTCGTCCGACCATTTTCTATAAAGAATCTGATGCATGCTCTGCCGTATTTGAATATCTCGGCCGGTAATCCATCATCAAAACCCGATTGAACAAGTGCCCGTACACTTGACCCGCATTGGCAATACTACGCTGTAAGCATCTGGGGTCCTCACAATAAGATACACTGGAAGAGGTATCGATAGTGAGTCCACAGAGTGTGTTGAAATTCTCGTCAAGCGTAGGCATACTAAAAGATGTGTCCTCCTGATGGACCTAGTATTTGAACTCCATCTGGTATCGCAAAGGACCAAAACTGGTCTATGCGTGGATCATTTGACTACCAAACTAACCTAACCTAACCTTTGTACCTATCCCCACCGGCTCAACGGGATGTCTTAAGGTAAAAGCTCCGAAGTGTTTTAGTCTTAATCTGATAATGATGAAACATGAGAAGAAAGTAAAAGTGATTAGTTTATCTCCTTCAAAAACGCTTATACAACTGGCAACCGATATACTAATGTAGGTTAGGTTAGGTTATGAGGTCGATCTTAAAATGGAACTACTTGGACAGCTTTGAACGGCGTTCCGTTGTGTTACCGAAAACCCGTATCAATAAAAAATGAAAAAAGCTTCCTCTTATAAGATTTTGAATTTCTTTGAAAAATTATATAAAACTACCAGTGAGCAATCAGTTATGAATTATAACCTAACATAGTACAACGAGTTATTATTGAGTCTCTCAAGTTATTTCTTATCTCCAAAAAAGTTCTCTAAATTTTTTTTCAGTTTTTGACCATCAATACTCAGCGAGTATATGAAATTCTCAAATATTTTATAAAAATCTCTTCATTCCACTCTTATTTACACCAATAAAATCTGGATGAGATCTGATTTTCCTTTTCCGATACAAGATTTGTGGTGGGAAATATTTATTTATCTTTTAAATTTGATCTCACAAAGGCAAACATTCCTTTCAAATCACTCGTACTTTCCCAGCAAACGAGCACAGGCAGCAGGTGAGCTCAGCTCATTATTTGATCCAATTTGTAATGGCGAGCTCCAGCCAAACAGTCCTCTGCTTACTACATTGAATTCACTCTCCGTCATGGTAAATGGCTTCCAACTCTATTAACCCCAACATAATAAACTGATTTGTTGTTTTATTTAGACCAAAGCCTAGTGAACTTGATAGTCGAAGATGTCGGCTAATAAAGGCAGCTCGATCAGACACTATTGCAAGAAAAGGGGGAATACTTGTGCGTAATGCACCTGTACACTTGAAAATGCAACAAAAGCAAGTAACTAATAACATTATTAGAGCAGCAATCATCGACAGTTCGTAAGCGTTGTTGCAGTAGACAGTGCCGAGCAATACTGAATTCTGCGCACTCGCTGCGGCATAGGCGTTTTTTCTAGGTCAATGTTAGACATGCTTTGTACTGGAAAGACAAAAGTAATATACGATAAATAATTACGGTTAAGAAAATTGCAGTAATCGATCATAAAGCGCACATTGAAGTCAGATAGCGATTATGGCGGCCATGGAAACGAAGCTGTGCAATACAATGTTCCCGGTTTGTGTGGACTTTAAGGTCTTTTAAATTAAATTTTCATAAATATTTTTGAACTATTTTTAACTAAGAATACATTTTCAACCAATTTTTTAAAAAATTTGAGTTCAACTCAGTATTACCCTAAATGTAGGCTACGTTTTAAATAATATTTTCATAACGAAGTTTTGAAATAAGCATCACGTATATGGGCTTTACGATACTAGTGATTGAATATATATATATATATATATTTAAAACGAACTTCTCTAATATGCTTTACTAATAGATCAGCTTATCCAGCAATTAAATTTATAAATTTTTTAAGAAAGATCCCCCTAAATGTAGGCAACGTTATACGATAACTATGGATTTTGCCTACTTCTAGTATTCTTATAGTCATATTTTTCTTTTACAATGGTCGTAAAGATCGGACTATATTTTTTGAAGATATCTTCATAACATACACAATATACATATATATATGTATATATTTATTTTTCGTCAACATTTAAATTAAATTAAATTTTAATTAAAATTTTTATTTTTCACAGAAAAACGCAACTTCTTGTACAAAGCCATCATGGCGGGCGGCATCAATCGCGACGATCCCGACAATCCAATCGACAACAAAGATCACATGTTTATGGCATTCTTCAAAGATCATCTGGCCGCTGTGATTAACAATAAATGGTGCAAAATGCTAATCATACTGATATTTGCAACCTATTTAGCGGGCGCTTGTTATGGACTCACACAGATTAAAGAGGGCTTGGAGCGTCGTAAGCTATCAAAAGCTGATTCCTACTCAGTGGAGTTTTTCGATCGTGAGGATGAGTATTATCGCGAGTTTCCATATCGCATGCAGGTATGTTCAAAGCTCAAGTACCTCAAGTGTTTCCAACCCATTAATACTTTAACTTA
The DNA here is from genome assembly GCF_016617805.1 of Bactrocera tryoni. NCBI lineage: Eukaryota > Metazoa > Arthropoda > Insecta > Diptera > Tephritidae > Bactrocera > Bactrocera tryoni. Next base: position 70,766,340 of record NC_052501.1, on the reverse strand, counting down.
TACACTATACAGGTGATCATCACTGGCGATCTGAACTATTCCGATCCCATTGTGCAAGATCAAATCGAGGAGCTTACTCGTACACTTGAGAACACATCGTATGTCACGTCATCACTATATACCGAATCATGGATACGTTCGTTCCGTTCGTTTGTCGATCGCAACAATGACTATCTCAATTTGACCATCGATGACGAGCAATCGTTTATTGACGCTGTCAAGGAGCATTGGCTATTCCCCGGCAATCCATTTTCACTCGATGTCAAATTCAACGAAGATGAGACACGCATTATCGCTTCACGTTTTCTCATACAAGCCGTTAATATCACCGACACAAATCACGAGAAGGAAATGGTGCGTGATTTGCGCAAGATTTGTAAAGATTCACCGCTGAACGCCTCAATATTCCATCCGTACTTCGTGTTCTTCGATCAATTTGAGCTTGTGCGTCCGACTTCGATACAGTCAATGATCGTTGGTGCGCTCATTATGATGATCATATCTTTCATCTTTATACCCAACATACTGTGCTCGCTGTGGGTGGCCTTTTCAATCATTTCGATTGAGTTGGGCGTTGCTGGCTATATGGCTTTGTGGGATGTCAATCTCGATTCGATTTCTATGATCAATCTAATTATGTGCATCGGCTTCTCGGTGGACTTTACCGCACACATTTGCTACACTTACATGTCGTCGAAGAAACGCAGTCCAAAGGCACGCGTACGCGAAGCGCTACACTCACTCGGCTTGCCAATCGTGCAGGGCTCCACCTCGACCATACTTGGCATTATAGCGCTATTGCTAGCGCAGAGCTACATCTTCCTAGTTTTCTTTAAGATGGTATTCCTCGTGATATTCTTCGGTGCAATGCATGGACTCTTCCTGCTACCCGTGCTGTTGTCACTTTTCGGACCCGGCTCTTGGCAGACTTGGTCTGGCACAGATATGGGTGACGAGAATGATGAAATTACCGACGTAGAAAGTCCCATGAAGCTCTCTAGTATGGACAAATTGAACTCATACTACTTACAACAGCACACACCCTTAGGTCTGCCCATGCCTTATAGCACCGGCAAAGGTTTTCTGGGCGCGCCCTACAAAGCTTACGGCGACGAAAAAGATTTGGGTATCGGCACATCTGGCGAAGACTCCTCCGAGTCCAGCTCCAGTCGTTCACAACGCCGTCAAGCGCTCGAAGATGAACACACGCGCCGTCGCTATGAAGAGGGTTGGCGTCGTTCATCCTACCACAATCTCTATACCAACTCGCAATCACAATTCCAGCCCAGCGCCGACCTTTACGGCCAACAAGTAACCGCACAAGAGTGGCGTGCGCGTCTCGAAGATGAGCAAGAGCAGCGCAAACGTAGCGTCATCGGTTTGCGCGCCTACGACAACTTCGCGGCCGACTTTATGCACATGCAACGCCGTCATGCCGCACACGGTGAAGATGTGATCGACACGCCGGCCGCGCGCATAGACGCCGCACCCTACACGCCCACATCATCGCTAGACGAACGTTCGCGACGTAAATACAGACCCGCCATAAACGCCGCGACGGCTGCCACAAATGCGCCACATAGCGCTGGTAGCGGCGATGACAGTAGCTATCATCAGCGTATGAGCGCGCCAACAGCCACAACGACTACAGCCGTGAAACGTTACCATCGTCGACGCTCGTCGGAGGATTCAACACGCCATTACCAACGTTGGCCGCCATCCAACATTGAAGAGCGTTACGCACGTCGTTATGGCAACAATAATGCACGCGACGATAGCGCGGCTTATGCGCCCGCGCATGCCAATTCCTCCTCATCAGCCGCCGCCGCCGCCAATGCTTACCGCCCACACCCGCCAATGCGCTCCTCGTCGCATCACAATTTGTACTATCCCAACAACGTGCAGCATCCACCGACATATCAATATGGCGGCGCTTACTACAAATGATCGTAGCGATAGCGAGAGAGTGAAAGAGAGAAAAAGAGAGAGCGCAAGCGCGTCTGTGTGTACGAAAAAGTGAGCGCATAAGAGTAGCGCTTGCGTAAGCGCAATAAATGTAGCTAGGACGCAAACCTCTTTTGCACTTTATTGAACTATGCACCATGCCAGTAACGAACTGGACATTTATTGTATGAAAAAAAGCTCATTGTGGTTTTTTATAAATCTAGTGTTGTGTTGGTTTAGTTTTTATAATATTTTTTTTAATTTTAAAATTTTTTAAA
>NC_052501.1:70735309-70764070 GCF_016617805.1 Bactrocera tryoni | reverse complement strand
TTTTTTTTTTAATTTTTTTTTTTATTTTATTTTATTTTTTTTCTTGAATTTTTTATTTACTTTTTATATTTTTTGTTTTTGTTAATTTTTTTTAATTTTTATTTATTTTTATTTTTTTTTCTAATTTTGTCTTTGTTTTTAAAACTTTTTTTAACTTTATTTTAAATTTTTAGATTTCTTTTTATTTTTTTTTTTTTATATTTTTTATTTTTTTTTATTTTTTTATTTATTTTTTAATTTTTTTTTTTGTTAATTTTTTTATTTTTATTTTTTTTTTCTTGAATTTTTTTTAATTTGGTTTTTGTTTTGAAAAGTAGCTATTCAAGTTTTATGCAAATAAAATAAAGCTATGTTCTAGTTAATTTTATACACAAACAAATCTAGAAAATATTTAAATGCTAGTTACATAATACTATATATATACTTATAAATAGTATAAATTAAAATGAAAAATAAATACGATTAGGTGCAAAGTTGAATTTATAAATAATAAATATTTAAATTTTGCTTAAAAAAATAACGAAGTGCAAAACAAAATTATTCAAAAAATTGCACAATATTTTTTTTTTGTAAGTCTTGAACTCTATAGTATGATTCGAAGTCTTAGCTATAAGTTCTAACACAGAAAATTATTCTAGATATTCTTAGTTATGATTCGAAGTCTTAGTTTTGAAGTAGTTCTAACCTAGAAAACCTCTAAATTCTAACCTAGGAAAGTGTGCTCCTTTCACACGTAGTTTTTCCTTTCTTTCTGACTTTTCCTTTCTTTCTTTTTCTGTATGCTCTGCATATAAAAACGAAAAATATAAAAAAATTTACCCTAAAAATTATATTTCCCTATTTTTATTTATTTTTTATAAACGTTTTCCATTAAGTATTCCATTTATCTACCTTACCCCAAACTTCCATTTTAATTTTGAAATCATTTAGTAAAATGAAAAAATTAAAATGCGCACTTTGTAAAGAAAAATCAAATATTTTAAACATTTTCTGTCAATAAATGCAACTGACAGCACCTTCCCTTAGCAGTAAACTCTATTTAACACCGTTACTAGTAAACTCTCTGCTTACTATCTCTGAGAAATACTCATTATCTGCATATAAATATTTAAGCATCGCTCGCAATTATTTATAAAAGCGCTTTCAACATTCATTTAATAAATTTATATGCACTACGCTATAGTTATATAATACTTTAATTGTACAATAATTTTTGTTTTATTTTATTATAATTTCTTATTAGTTTTAATTTAGTATATACAATTATTGTTCATATCTAGCATAAGACGGATTTTTGAATAAATATTATTTTTATTTCAACAAACTTTGATTTTTATTTTGTAATGCTTAATTTAACATTTGTTTGCAGGTGGCAACCCTTGCGACGGTGCATTTTCGTGGTGCAGAAACTAATAATTGTCGGCCCATAATTCCGGCCTCGTTTTACGAATAGTTCGCGCAAACGATGCATGACACTCAAATAGTATTCCTTGTTGACAGTTTGGCCGGTCGGAAAGGACCTCGATAATCGAAAAAAACTGTCAACATAAACTTTGACCTGCTTTGACGTGGTTCTTTCGGCTTCGGCTCACCTTTTCCACGATATTCGGCCGATTGATCGTCTGTTTCTGGGTCGTAAGCATAGATCCAATACTCATCACTAGTAATAATACGCTTCATGACATCCTGCTAGTCGGAAAGCATTGTTCCTCAGACGTTAACGCAGCGCTGTTTTTCGAAAACACTGAATGATTTTGGAACCAATTGTGATTTCACTTTTCTTAGGCTAAAATTATCTTTCAAAATAGTTTTCACTGATTCTTCCGAGTTTCCAACGATGCAAGCAAGATCTCTGACTGTTAATCGTTGATTCTGGACGTGGTTCGTCGTCAATGCGTTCTTGACCGTCACCGAAGGTCTTTTCCAACATTCTGAACGTTTCGGCACCAGAAAATTGATACCGTCACAAAAATTCACTGACAGTCACACCAACCCTGAAATATGTAAGGCTTATTCTTGATAGAAAGGTTTCATGCGGTCGAAACATTGAGCTGAGAATGGGGAATCAATGAGTTTTCTTATATTGTTGTAGAGGAAAGATGGGGCTGTCGCCAAAAGTGGTGTTTTGGCTCTACGAAACCGTAATCAATTGGAGGGCGGCTCTTATCAGCATCTCAGATTCTCTACTACACCAAGAACAGCACTTAATGCCATTTTTTACATAACACCTGTGGATATTGCCGGCAGGTGTTTTGCTGTGACGAGCACCTTAAGGCTCAAAAAAGCTGGGTATAAATGGGTCCGGGTAAGCAAACGCCAAAAATTTTCTCCTACTACCATTACATACCTGAAAACTTGGATCTTTACATCGCAGAGCAGAGGCAACTCGTGACGGCTGCTTTTTCTCTCACATACCGACGAGGTAAACTACTTGAATATATGGATGGGAAGGAGTCGTTAGGAGGGGGAGAGTAAGTAACTCTCTGTAAATTTTATTCTACCGACCCATTTAGTATTTTCCGGCAGAAGAAGCTACTATGAAGGTGTCGGTATACGTACTGTTAAGGTGGTCTACATGTATGAACTGCAGCCTCTTTCGAGGAGTTGAGCATTCACTCCGACAGCAGAGCGGCAATACTTGCGTTGAACTCGCTAACTGTGCGTTCAAAGCTAGTTAAGGAGCGTCTGTCCTAGCTAGAAATAGCATGAAACTTTTCATGTTATTGCTGCAGCGCCAGAAGTAGTTTTGAAGAATGCTGCCGAGTTAACAATCCTTGGCCGGAAAAATCGGGGTCCGTTACGCTTACATAGACGCGACCGTAGCTACTTCATCATCAGACTAGTTTGGGTGCCTGATCGCATCGGAATCGCTGCCGCTTACAAAGCCGATGGACTAGCCAGAGAGGCAACTTTGCCCCGCTGACTGCAGAATGGGACGAATTTGCATCTGCATTAAGATTTTACGTTCTAGCACATGACCAATGGACTTTATATGCGCTAAGCAGACGCTGTTCGATAACCAGCCTCTGTGCGACTGCGACATCATTTTGACCTAGTATATAACACATGTGATCTACTGAAATACTTGTCCTTAGCAAATTACATCTTTCTGCAGTCGTATGTGTTACTTTCTGGTCACTGTCCAATAGCCATTTATGCAGTAAAGCTAAAAATCTTGTTGAACACTAGTTTTCAGTTGTATGGTGGAGGGTGGGGTAGAAACGTACAGGCACTTTCTCCGCCATTGTCCAGCCTTTGAAAGACAGAGATTGAAATATCTCGTCATTCTTGCCTACGGCGAACCAGATGGCATAACCGAAACTGGCATTAACCGTCTCGACAAATTTGTGAAAGGATCGATGCGCTTTGGCGATTTGTGAGGCTCATATTATATAGGAGTTTTAGGTAACACAACGGACCAGCGTTCTTAGCTGTCCAAATGAGATCCCTGTTAGGATCGACATCTTAACCTAACTTAACCTAACTATTAGCTTACCCAAACCTCTTACGATTGATACGATCGAGTATTACGCCTCGCAATCCAACAAAAAAATATTCAAATCGGTCCATGATTTGATCGGTATGCTTCTTTATAATGAATGATACCATGAAACCATTATTACTATGTTACTATTGGTTTTATACTCTGAACAGGGTATATTATGTTTGTAATACCCAGAAAAAAAGTCGCTGATCTTTAAAACTTATATATATATGTATATATGATTTAGTCTCATTCATATACATGTCTGTACGTCTGTCTGTATATAAGTTAATTTTTGGGATATGTATAGAACATCAAACTACTCATTAGTCGAATCCGCCGATATCGGACCAGTATAGCATATAACTATCGTACAAACTGACCGGAAATCAAAAAAAAAACATTAGAAAGACTATTTTCAAGCAATGTCCTCCAGCTCCCACTCTAACTGAAACTAGGTATTACTTGAACCATAGCAAGACCATCCTTTCGTGCTGAACTATGTTAACGAAATGTCAAGTTCTTTGAAGACACCACATCTACCTACACTCATATTTCTGCATATATACTTATTGCTTAGAAAAAATATTGTACACAGCTAGGAATAAAGCAGAATGCAACGCTATTGGCTGAAGCGTGAAATGCATTGAAACGCATTAGGGAGCGCACCCTAAATGCTGGCTGACACAAAGGGATGAAGATTTATTCAAGGATAAAGCATAAGAAAGGAAATAAATTAATGCACACCAAATGACGACAAAGTTTCCATAAATTAATTAAAACAAGAATGGTTACCAGAATGGACTGAGGGGAGATAAATAAACAAAATTGGCAGCGCTGGAGAGTTCTTAAAGTAAAAAGAAAGTATATTAAATGAACTAAACATGAATCATTCATTTTTAGACCATTTAATGGGATGAAGTTGGCTTGTAGGTACGTGTTTTTCGATAACTTGTTTATAAAGCCGCTCATCCCTATTGACAAGAAACAGAGGATTTTCTCAAGCTTCTGTTGAAATGAATTTTTTACCTCCTAGATCATTCGCCCTGTTTATGGCAGGTAATATTCACTTGGTGGCAGGTTCCGACTATAATTTGGCTGATAAGAAGTTCCCAACCAAGCTCACGAAGCTTTTTCACGTCGCTACCGAAATGTATGACCTGGCGATGTGCTAATGGAAGAAAATTCCTGTGCTTTTGGCGAAAGCTGGTCGTTTCTGGGCTATGGTTTCCTTCAGACGGTTTAATTGTTGACAGCATAGGTCCGAATTAAGACTTTGGTCCATGAGAGATTTTATCGACCTTCATTTTGGATCCAGTCTTACCTGACAGTAGGTCTGAAGGATTTGCAATTATTTCATTGTGAAAGTCGCGTTTTACATACATGTATCATAAAATTTTGAGCTTTCGCTGTCGGATATAACCAATACATAACCACTTTATAACCTCAACTAAAACTTTCTTTCAATTTAAGTGGTTTTTGTTATATTGTGATGTTATGTTGTTTTGCATTTTAGGTGACTTTAGGTTTTCACTTCGCTGTCCTTTACTATCCATTACTTAAGAGCGTTAAACACACAAAACAACGAGACGCAAACAACATTTGTTGCTCACTTAAATGTAAGTGAAAACTTAACGCATACTTAACGCTGCATTCAACAGATTTTAGTAGTTGAATTAGTTTTGGGACAAAATTTTCCGAAATATGGTGAAATCGTTAAAATAAAGTGGTATTACGCCAACACTAGTAGAGTTACTCATATAAACACGATATAAAATTTGGCTAAATTCGCTAGTGACTATGACTATGGTTACTGTCGCTTATAGCAGTAAGCTTTGGTTGGTTAAAAAGGGGGGCGCAGATACGCCAAACCGTAGTCACGCTTAGGCCACCTTTATACCGATTTTGCTATCCAGAAATCCAATGTACTTGGGAGCATAACTGATTTTTTTCTACACCAGTCTCATAAGTTGGATCAATAGGAATCAACAAAAGATATACCGTCTCAGCCGGCTGAAAGCTGAGCATTCGCAAAGTTAACATTCTAGCGTCTCATTATTCTCCGCCGAATCCACTCTTTACTAATTTTGGTTTTGCATAAAAATAGAAGCTTTTTGATCTGTCCCCCCATCAACACCACCCTGAATTACTTAATATTCCATCATCTAGTCATCCTTCGCGTATCCTTTGCATTTCGTATCCACCTTTTCAAATTCCTGAAAGTGTTCTCTTAAAGGTAGATGACTCTTACAATAATACTATGTTCTCTTTTGTCTAGAGGTATAATCTTTTTGGTCTATCCGCCTTCAAGACTATACCGAAGAACGGTGACCTGTGTTGGTAGTGTTTAGTGTTCTTAGGGCTGAAATGTTCCTCTAGGATCTATTGCTTCAAACAACCTTTGAAAGAGCTGAATGATCTAGGTCCGCTAAGCGAACTATGTTCCTAACTGCCCACAGAGCTGTCAAATCCTCCATCTTCTCATATGACTTTCCTTCTATGCCCATATGACTCAGGTGATATTAATTAGGGCACATTTAGCGCTAATTGAGTCTGAAGCGCCTGCGCTATTACCTACCTACCAACTTGTTAAGGGTGTAGTTATTGCTGGCTTTCATAACCTAACGCAGTGAGAGTGGATTATTACAAAAGAAGCTCGCTCCAATTCCTATTTCTTTCACTCAGCGTAGTAAATACGATTATATCATGAACAACTTAATAAATCTGAACGATTTTGTGTTATAATAGCTGTAAAGTTCTCAAAATGTGCGCTCTAAGCATAATACGAAATCGAAGCATAACCACGCCTACTCCCTTAGTGAAGCTAATTTGAATTCCATGAGTTTCCTTGTAATAGTTAATTTATGCAGTAGGATATATTTAGATATATGTTAACAATAGTCTAAGGATTTAGTCGAAATCAGAACGCATGGCAGGTTAAATAAAGGAATGGTGAGTCCTAGAAGATTACATTGGCAGCGATCATCAATCATTTCTTTCATCATCGCCAACGGAAGAAACGGTAACAGCACAGAAAAAATATAGGAACACGAAAGTGGAACATTTCGAAACTGAACACTAATCTCTATAATAGACAACCAGAACCCATTTCGCAGCTCTCCCAAAATCGCAAAGAAAATTGTCGATCACATAACGCTTGATATAATAAGAGCCTACCAATAATCAATGCCCGTCTTGGGCACACACAGCAAACATAAAGCAACAGTTTACTGGTGGACAGAAGCTGAGCAATACAAAGCAGCAAAAAAGGAGCTAAAGCATGGCATCGATGATAGCAAAAAAAAAAAAACTACGCGAGGATGTTAACAAAACCCTTGGCGACTTGGGTATAAAATATTAATGAGGAAAGAGGAAACTCGGAGTTTGAGCAAAGCCACCTGACTTAGCCGCTGTCAATGTGGATCGCATCATAAACGCACTCTTTCCTATACCCGAAAGAAGGGTTAGTGATCCAGAATATACTCTAATATTTCCGCAAATCCACCAGTTCACCATCGAAGAGCTGCAACTAGCCACTGACAAGCTAAAAGCCGGCAAACCACTCGGCCGGACGGTATCCTAGCAGAAATCCTGAAAATAGTCGCTGCAAACCGACAGTACTATTGAATATGTTCCATGCTTGTTTCGAAGCCGGAATATTCCCTGAACCCTGGAAAAAGCAACGGCTGGTACTAATCAGTAAAAGAAAAGGAGATCCCTACTTGCCATCAGCATACCATCCCTAAACCCAACCCAAACTCGAAGCGGCTATCAACGAAGCTGGAGGACTCTCCCTAGATAACCTAGCAGCACAAGAATCCATTCTAGGCCCAAACTTGTGTAACATTAGCTACGACGAAATGCCAGACGAATCGAATTTAATTGGCTAATTAAGTCTTGATACGGACGCAAGTATGACTCGACTTAACAACCTCTAGCTCTTACTACTGTGACGACAGCACTGATGATGCAGAAGGCATTTTCGAAAATGAGTCCAAATCGGAATTTAACTCCACGTGCCCACCCATAATATATATACATATATACTATTTATAAGTAAAACAAACCTATTTATTAAACTCCAAAACATATATCGAACGACTTTATTAAGAACTTACTTCATAGATTAACGATGTTTAAACAATAATAAAAAATTAAATTTTAATAATTTCATAGCACTATATTACTTTTGTAAAAAAATCGGTGTATCATAACTAGTCAGTGGACAACGAGTCTCGCAAATGAAATATTTTTCGGCATCGCAACGATCATTACTCCACTGACCATTCGACAAGAGCGAGAGACAACTTCTGTCATGTAAAACTTCAAACGGTTTACCAAGCGCCCATCGATTATAGGTAACAGGGCGACCTATGCTTAACCAAACCCAACGACTGTTGTCAGCAAGTTTTGAACCGGATAGCCAAAACTCTTCATTGTTCGAAGCGAGACCTGTAAGTAGTAAAAGTGAGATTTATGAGTAAACTATCAACTGCTGAGTACTAAATAAAGAACTTGCCAGTATTTGATAAATATTCCTCCAACAAATCATTCTCCGCTTTCGTATTTATGCTGGCCAATGACAGTCCTTGATAACCGCAAATCTCATGAGCTTTAAACCAATTTGCCCTAATATAGGCCACAACAACAAATGTTTTATCACGCAGAAGACCAGGGAAAGCACGATAGGTGTTGGACTCATCCAAAGCTTGTATGGTGAAGTTTGGAAATATTAAATCCTCATTTGAACCCTGTAAGCTATTATCGGCGATCGGAGTTTGTGTAACAAAGCAGAGGAAGAATATGACTAAAACGTGTTTTAGCATTTTGTAAATAATATTTTAATTTTTTATAAAAAAAAGTAGAAAGTAAACTGTTTAGACTAATTTTAGGTGTGGAACTGTGCGCTTTTATACCTTTTTAGACATTTTAAGGGTGTTAAAAGACTTTAGAGTGCTATGTAACTAGCAAGTGGCATCAATCATTGTCATTGCTTATCGCCGATATTCTGAGAATGCTGTCACACGGCTCATTAGTAAAGTGAATTAGTGAACATTTTCGAGTTTGACTTAGAGAACGAAAGTGTTTAGTCACGTGTGAAATAATCAGTAAACGTGCTGATAGACAAACAACGTGAAGCATAGTAAATTTCGAAAATGTTGTTTGTTTCTATTTGTTTTATTGTCTTCTATTGATGTTATGAACTTTTCTCCTAAATTTACAGCTAAATATTGTGCTACCAGTAAGAGCGCAGAGTATTCAGGATAAAAATTTTAATGGCTAAGAATAATGTGTGGTTTTCATTATGTCAAATGTAATGACAAAATTGTACTATTTTATTATACTACATGTTTCAAAAAGATATTCTTGTAATTTATATTAACAGAAAGATCAAAGATCAAACCCATAAATAGGTCAATTGAAAAGTCTCCCGCCTAAGACATATTGGCGCTACAAGAAATATATTCATATGATTTTTAGTTAGCTCTAACCTTAAAGCGGCGCGAGTATAACTTTGACAGCTGTCAGATCATTAGTTTGTGAATTATATCATTTAGAGTGAAGCAATGCAATTATTGTTAAAAACACTATATAAAAAAAACTTCGCATGTTCATAAAATATTGGTTTTTTTAAAGGAAATAATACAGTTGAAGCTAAAACTTGGTTTGAAGACAAGTTTCCAGACACTGCCATAGGAAAAACAAGCATTCACGACTGATATGGCAAGTTTAGAAGTGGAGAAATGAGCACCGAAGACAGTGAACGCAGCGCACGGCCAAGAGGGGTTGTTACAAACGAAAACATCAAAAAATTCCACGAAATAGTTTTGGATGACCGTAAAGTGAAAAATAACATGGACTCTAAGGATATCAACTGAACTTGTACATCAAACCTTTACGAATATTCAGATATGAGAAAGCTCTCAGTGCAAAGTGTGTGTCGCAAGAGCTCACTTTTGACCACAAACCAATGATGAGTTGATGATTCGGAGGGTAATAAGCTGGAGTTTTTGCATCGATATGTAACGGCAGATGAAACATGGCTTCATCATTGCAGTTCGAGGTCCAATCGACAGTCATCCGAGTGGGTTGCACACCATGAACCCGCTCCAAAGCGCGGAAAAACGTAACAATCGGCTGGCAAGGTTATGGCGTCTGGATTTTGGGATGCGCATGGAATAAGTTTTACTGACTATCTTGAAAAGGGAAAGACCTGGTTACCTGCGACTATTATCTGTTCTCAGATCTCAAAAGAATGGTCGCTGAGAAGAAAGAGGTGATCACCGAAATAAGCAAAGCCTAAGTTCGGGTGTAACCGAACATTTAATACTCTTGCAACTTGCAAAAATCAAAGACCGGGAAATTCCTTCAGGTGCTGGTTACTGGAGTGAGACCCAGAGTCTAATGTTTTGAGACTTCCAGCTTCCGGAAGACTACTTTGTCTTCCAGACGAAAGGTTTTGCGGTCAGGAAAGCCACTGAAATAGCTAACAACGCAGGAAACTACATAAAGGTTAGGAAACCATTACACGAAATAGAGAAGTCTCGAAATATGACATACAATGAAGTTTCCAAAAGGGCTGACAGACGGATCAGCTGATAGAATGCCTTAAGAACATGTAAGAACGCCAAGATTATTTGTAAGAGCCGCGAAGAAAAACACGCAACCTTTTTAATCACACGGTCTCGAAAGAACTGCAGAACGGTGGTTGGCTTAATGACAGGTCACAACCTTCTGGCATCACATGCGAGCTGGATGGGCATAAGTAACGACGATACATGTAGAAAGTGTAGGGAAGTATGCATGAGAAAGACGCTGGAACGCCTCTTATGCTGCTGTCCAGCATTATCTAGAACTCGTTTTAGATATCTAGGAGCTGCGCATTTCAGGAGCTTAGATGAAGTATAAAAATTAGATATCAAGTCGCTCTTAAGGTTCCCAAAAACCGTTGACGTTCTGTATGAAGAAAACTACAGCTCAAATTACACTGAACCTCCACCAGGCATTACTAAGGACCAGTAGGTCTATATATGGCGCGACAGTAGACAGTAAAACCTAACCTTTACCTACACTCTCAACAAATTGTACAACAATTAATAGCTATTTCGACCTTCAAACTCTCTCTCCTGCCTTCCATTAGCATTTAGTCGTTGTACTCATTAAGCAAATAACGTCGATTAACGGTTAAACAAAAAGCTAAAGAGACAACTAATAAAAGTAGCAGATAATTAGACTGAGCGAGAACGCTCGCAAGTGAGTAACAAAGTTTTCAAATGAGCTACAACTACTCAGCATCGTGAACGGGGGAGTGGTTTATTCCGAAGGTTGCATCAACTACACGAACTCCTGCTCACGCAAGACCAAGCAACGCTGCCGCAGTTTTATTTTACACCCCGTTGTTAAATTTTATCGCCGATTCCCCGTTTGTGGCGGCAACTAATTCAGCTGCAGCTTTGACAGTTTTACTTTATTCTAAATGCAATTGCACGCAACTTAATGAAACACATTTGCCGCAATGTGTTGCAGCATTTGCACTGGGATTTTTGCTATGATTTTCATTTCCATTGTCATTATGCAATGATTAACTTAAAACGTTCATTTGAGTCGTTCATCGTTTTCTGCAATTAGGAGGAGTAACGGTATTTAAGTTTTATTGCTGCACCATTTCGGCGAAGTGACAACAAATGTTTCGTTGGGGACTCAAGTCGCTTAAGAAGAGATTAAATGTAGGAAATGAAGAAGCTATGCTCTGCCTCTTAAAAACAATGTAATATACCATATATATATGTCATGTTCCGTGAAGATCTCTTGTCAAATAGAAAAGTTTTCCGATGCCGACAAACTGCTTTGGCAAGTTCGTCATCTCACCGATCTTTCTCGCTTCATCTCTGTAAGGAATCTGACTAGATTAGTTTAGATAAGTAAATGAGCAATTGAAGCCATGTGATCCCTGTTTGTAAACATGAATCCAAGGGCCTTTATCCTGCGCCTACAGCCTGCTGTGCAATCAGTTATCAGGTATTCTGATGTTTCAAACTTCAAGTCGCAGAAGCGGCAATTCGCACAAGAGTTTCTTCTTGAGCTTACAGTGGAGGTTGATTACATATTGTAAACGCCCATAACCGACTTGGCATGGCGCCAGCCTAGAAGTTGTTGCCAATGCTTCTTCCTACCCACTGTTTCATCATTACAGAGCAGTTCCTTTACGGTGTGGGTACCAAACGCAATAAAAGGTTCCGGTCCTACCATGTTGGTGGATGCTGCGGAGCGGGGAAGCTCATCAGCCAGTTCATTCCCAGCTTAACTTACCTCTACCAAAGGCTTCTGTTTTCATTAGAAGCAGTGCATGTTTGACGACTTGATTGATTACTAGATGAAGCGGTGTGAGTTCCAGCAAAAGATTACAAGTGCCGCCGTCGGACATATGCTCATCGCACCCGACACGCAGACGCATGCGAGTCGTTGCAGCTCCGATAGTTGAAGTCTGCTATGCTTGCAGAGCCCAAGCTACAACATCGCACCATTAAACATTACGCCGACCATATTACAGACGCAACAAACTCCAGACACGCACTGACTAGCGTTCACCGTAAAGCCATTAATACCTGGCGTACTTGGAGTCGAGCCCCCACCCATAGCAAACGAATAGCACGAGTTGTCCTTCTAAAATGACCCTTGCGCAACTTCGTTCTGGATGTTGTAGCAGCTTCAACTCCTGCTTATCCAAAATTGATCCGGACATACCAAATATACATATGTCCTGCCTGCACTTATTTATATGCTCACAGAATTCCACTGATCTAACACCCCTCCCTCTATGGTCCGACCCCATCTAAACAACACATTTCCTGGGCCTTCTGTTAGATGACTACGATGACAACTAACCTAAACCTTATCAATTAAGCGGAGGTTTGATAACCGCTGCAACAACAACCATTAGAATGCTAGGTGGTCTTATTAGTGTAAGGTGCTGCAATAGGTAACACTCGCTAAGAAGCCAGAACAGGTTCAACGAGCGACTCTCTCAGAATTTATGGTACGTACACTGCAGACCACTTGTTCTTCTGCTGACTGGCTCATGACTGTCTCTCTTTGAGGAAGCGAAGTTCAAAACTTTTTGACGCTCACAACTACAAATTAATGAATTGGTTAGAATCTAGACTTGGGGATTCGAAGTGCATTCAAGACGTCTTGTCGATATATGTATTTACGCCCAGGAAACACTAAAAGACGCAAATGATACCCTTTTTTAAATGATGTCTGTAGAATGGAGCACCAATAGCTTTAGAAGACAAGCTTGGACAACCCAGTAATGAAAATTTAGTTTAAAAGTATTATAACATGTCACTAAAACTAACAGCAAATTGCCATGTATGTGGAAAATACTTTCTTCTTCTTTGATACTACAACCGTGAGTCGCTATAGGCTGAGAAAACAACAGTTCGCCAGTTGCCTCTATTCTTTGAGCAGTCACGCCAGTTGTAAATCTCGATGCAAACAGATCACTTTGCATTTGGTCCTTCCACTGGATGCGTGGGCGCCCTTGCTACCGTTCTCCATCCATGGGTCTCAAATGGAAGGGGCTTTACGCTGGAGCACCATCTTCCAGCAAACGACACGACCAGACCAACGCATTCGTTGGATTTTTATGCGCTTACCGTAGAGCTCATACAATTCGAGATTTCCTCTTTCTCGATCTTCATCGCTCACGCGGACGTCTCCAAAGGCTTTACTGAAAACAATTGTCTTGAACTCTCCTTTCTCATATCTATATCCAAGTCCATTTCAGCGACGACTAATAGGACGGGAATAATTAGAGACTTACAGAGCGTAATTCTTGTTTGCCGAGAGAGAGATCTGCTTTTCGATTTCAAAGTAGCACTAGTTTCCGCTTGATCTCCAGGCTTGGAATTTGTGCTGCTTCCGATATATGCAAAGCCCTCAATTTTTACAAATTTATAGTTGCCAAGAATAGTTCGTAAAATGCGAAAAATCTTTGTTATGCCAAAATGGAGCTATCATACTCAATCCCTAATCCAGCGTCCGCGTCAAACACCCCGAACAATGTGAGTCATTTTGAGTGTGACGTTTTAACCAATCCGTACAGAACTCAAGGTCACGGTTAAAAAAGAGTGGACTTGATGTGGTCCCTCTGAGGTATTCGATTTAAGGGCTCGACAAGGTTGCATCGTCTGTCCACCAGGAGGTGCGGTTGCAAGCGGGCGTCTGTCTTAAGTAAGTGGCACACTGTATAAACGTGATTAATGAAATAAGCTAACTCCCAAGCTGGAGTTGTGCCACTGAATTTCGAACCCGCCACATGAAAATTTTATTCCGAGGAAGGAAACACGAAGGCTTTGGAAGTGGAATATGTACGAAACGCTAATAAAAGAGAAACAGACTTTCTAGCGTCGGAGAATCCGTGCTGATAGAAGACGAAGCAAATAGCTTGATGTTGCAAGTAAAATCATGGACAACCCTGGAGGCAGAGCGAGTAGACACTGATCCGTAATAGGTTCATCTTAAAAATCTTAGACTGAGGTAATGCGAAAACGATTCCAGTGCTGCCGAAAACATATATGTGAGAAGAAGGAAGTGTTTCAATGTCTAAGCCACTCACGAAGGATTACGATCCTTAAATAGTACGAAAGTTTACAGACCCTCCTGCGGCCTAAAACAAAAAAAGAACAAGGAAGGAATTTTTTAAATCATTCAAAGTATAATCTTTCTGTTGGATATCAGTACCAATACCTAAACTCATCTTCTTTAAGGGTATAACTATTACACTCTGCTAAGCTATTAAGTCAGTTTACTGTACGCTAGAAAAGTCATAGAGCTCATATGTCTGCAGGTGTGTAATTATTAAGTACATTTTAAAATAAATTTTACGCTCCAGCAAAGCAATCTTCGTGCCAAATATACTACCTTGTCATTTGCGCTAAAAACTTGAGTTGTAAAAATTAATTAGCGTAATTAATTTGGAGTTTCATTAAATTAAAACAGCAGCAAATGGCAGAGGTGGCGCAGTTACCTCGAATCTACCACTCATTTTCTTACACGCTTTTTCCCGCTTCATTGTTACTGCAGTGTTGCGGAATCGCTGCCCCTCATTCGCCATGCGGCAGCATATACAAAAGACATTACCTTTTGTGCAAAGTTGAAATGCGCCATTCAAAGTAGTGTCATAACTTCCAACTGCTGCTGTCAATTTTCGCTTGCACACACAAATCGCGTATCGATGTCGAATTGAGTAGGGAGCCGGGTGCAGTCTTGTATTAAACTCACCTTAACACAGAAAGTTCGCACCCAAGCAAAAAGCTAACTGAGGTTGCGTATACGCCACGACACACACACAGCAAGCACACAAACTCTCGAAACGCATTTTATGCACCGCCAGCGCATTACACAGCAGCACAATGCTAATCTAGTGAAAGTTGATGAGCGTCAAGGTAATTCGCGTATTGAATGATGCTAAGATTTCGTTTGCGTGCTTGTATTTTAGTGTGGCACAGCACGCATTTAATGCCATCGGAAATCCTTTAAGCACTGCAGTTCGCCTGTAAGTTTATGTGCATGCAAACTGAATGCCAATAAATGCTACCTGCCACATGCTACTTATGTAGAAAAGTCATTGGAAACCCCACTATATATGTGTGTGTAGTATGTAAAATTTGAGCTCATGATATAAGCAACCCAAGCAACATTTAGCTTATTCTTCTTTATTATTGGCGTAGACACCGCGCCGGTCGTTCCTTATTTTTGCTATTCGGCGCCAATTGGAGATTTTAAGTGTGGCCATGTCCTTCTTCCCCTGGTCTTTCCAACGGCGTGGATGCCTTCCTCTTCCCCGAATACTTTCAGAGCTGGAGTCGTGATCTGCTTGAGCCACATGTAAAAGAATCCTTTCCCAAGTGAATGGCGCTCAGAGGACTTTCCTCACTCAAAAAACAGCTGTCACAAAATACAACTCCAAAGAAAGTTTTGCTTAATTGGAAAACACTCGTCCAAAAAAAGCATCCTTTATGTACCTACTTTAAGTATGGAGAGTGAACAAAACAAACAGTTAGGTTAGATGGCTCATCAAAGATCGCACGTGGACTGATAAATAAAGTCCTTTATGAAGCCATTGAAAAATAAGAACTCCTTTGTTCGGATTTACAGATTGGCAAAACGCTTAGCAGCCAATACAAATTTGCAAAGGCGCTTAATTTCAACACCCGCCAGTTCGGTGGGATGTCTGAAGGTATGCGCTCCCAAGTGTCTATGTCTTGACATCCCAAACGCAGGACTGTCAAGAAGGAAGTAACGATTCTAGTGTGCCTTTCCTTGCCAGCTCATCAGCTTTGCAATTACCTGCGATTCCGCTATGACCAGGCACCCACACCAGTCTTATCACCAAGATAATCGATGCTAATGATAGCGAGGCTAGACACTCTTCGACCAACCCTGAACGCACTGTAAATGAGTTCAAGGCTAGTATCGCCGCTCTGCTATCTGAGTGAATGGTCACTTCTCTAAAGGAGGATGCACTCCGGAGCAGCAAATCTTTTTCTACCTTGATGGCTGCAACCTCAGCCTGGAAAGCACTGCAATAGTCAGGAAGTCTGAAACTGGAGTTGTTAGAGAGCTCCCGACAGTAAACCCTCTACCAACCATCCCCCTTTCGTAAAGAAACTGACCCTCTCCTTCATTGGCTTCATCAAACCCATAGCTTCATCGTCGGTATTTGGACAGAGAAGGAGCCAGCAGAGTTCGGTTTGGCGACGGTCAACTTTCATACTAATCTTAAATACAGTCTTTCTTCCTTTCAGTCTTTACGTGCCGAACAAAGGACTGTCAAACGCACTCCACAAAACATGGCGACTCGAAACTGTCGTAATCTTCATTTCTATTATTCTTAGAATACGTTCCCGACCCTCTGCTACATATAAGGATAAAACCCAGATATAACTGTTAAGATATAATTGTTAACTCGGCTATAATCGCGTAAGCGGTGTCTACGCCAATTAAGAAGAAGAAGATATTGCCATCGCCTGTTATTCATAACCAATATTAACTAAGAATTTATACTAAAATAGATTAGATTGTATACTTCGACCGATTCGGCCAAGGTGATGGCGAAAATGTCAGTCATTGCTTTTCCATGGTAGAAGAACTCTCCTTTTTCGCTAAATGAAGCTGCACTCCGGCGTCGAATCGACTCAATAAATCGACATAGTGGTCATCGTTTCGCACTTCTTCAAGTAGTCGATGTAGCTCACACCTTGTTAATCTTAGAGAACATTGACCTTTCCAAATTGCAGAACCTTCTTCGCTTTCTTCGGAGCATTTTCGCCAAGTAACGTTCACCTATTTCGACTGTGTTTAGGTCTCCAGTTTATATCAAAGAGTCCATGTTTCGTCGACGGTCACTAAACGGTCTAGTGAATGGCACTTGAATAGCGTCAATAAAGTTGTTTCACTGTTGCAATTGCTCTCCGGAGTGAGCAAATGCGTCACCCATATCAACAACAACATTATCTTGCCCAAAATTTCATGAAAGGTTTGACCCACCCGATGTTTTGTGTCGCGATCTGCCAATACCCAATCTTGGGCTTTTGTCGTAAAAGGCACATGGTTTTGGCTCAGAAGCCAACAAGTATTCCACACTGAAGCTCATTAAACGAAATTTCGACGATCCAAGCGTATTTAGTTTTCACAGCACTATTTCCCTTCCAAAATCCTTGGAATTGCCAACCGATTATATGTTAATATAAATTATTTTTCCATTTTTCTAAAATCCACGAACAGGACCTCTTTTACATTCCCTTTAAAAGTAACTGCCAGGGCTATTAGATTGAAATTCTTACACTAGGTTAGATCGTAGGGTTGATCTAAAACTTGATGGATCTCACTTGGAAAGATATTTGTCCTCCTCATAGATCGACGAAGCATTTTGAGTTCATCACAAATTTATTAAGGCGTCAGTATCAATCCCACCCACTTTCAATCTCAGTCTCGCAAAAGCTGAACTATTTATTAGTAGAAAGTGACAAAATCATTCCCCACGTCTTCCTCCATACACCCTTGGTAAAGAACGAACATTAAAGTACCTTGTCGCACCTGGTGATTACCTTCTGAGCAGTAATTAGTTCGGAGGACCGCTTATGGTTCACTTTGGGGCAAAAGGATCTCACAGTCGCCCAAACTCTGTTTATTGACCAGCGGTTGCCGAGCTCTCTGTAGGTCCACAAGTCCAGCGCCAGATCGCAAGAGGACATCCGTTCCAATCGGATGAAATTGGAGTAAGGATGCTTTCACAAGAAAATTCAAAGGCTTCGCAGGGCCTTGCGATTCCGCTTTGTTCTGTCACCCACAAAAGTCTAGTATGGAGGAAGCTTGATGCTATTGCTAATGAGGTTATGCACTTTTGACTAGTTTTGAGCTCACAGTCAGCGATCTCAAAGCCATTAAAGTCGCTCGGCTATCGTAGTGAATACACCCGTTTTTGGTTACCAATGAGTGGCGCTTACTGGGTGCCAACCATTTGTTGAACTGCTATTGTGAGTTCGACTCTAGAATATTGTCCTTCAGCGTGTTGGCTGTCACATTAGCAAACACACGTCGATTTTTTTTTAATTTTTTTTATCATTTCACCTCTTTTCTGAACTGCATATATCACATTGTAACTACTCCTATATATGTATATATGTGTTAATGTATGCGTGGTACGCCATCGGTAAGTGGATTTGCCGCGCGAGGAATTGACTGCATTTCAATCGGATCCGCAGCGTTTCTCAAAGCGAGGGCGTCAATAATGTTGCACTCATCCATAAAAATAAAAAAAGAAGCTTTTATATACATAAATATATGGAAAGCCAAACAGCATTTTACTCGTACGAAAAAAACTAACGGCAAATTTGAAAATATTCACTCTCAAATGGCTGTAGGTGTGTCACGCATTGGTGGTAAATGCTGCATTTGCAAGTTTCGTTCGCATGCTTTGTGTTAGTTGCGTGCAACTGCGCCATATAACGGCAGTTGTTGTTTTATTTTTCAAGCTGGCAATAGCGCATATTCACTTTTCTGCATTTCAACTTCGCCATGCCAAGCATTTAACACTCCCTCCATTGTTGTTTTGCCGCATTTGTTGTTGCTGTTGGGTTTTTATACTTTTTAGTTTTATGATTGCTCGCTGCCATTTAACTTTTTCACTTGTTGGTCTCATGCCACGTCCCTTCCGTTCCAAACTGGCAGAGTTCTCGCACAATGCAACAAGGTCAATTCAATGTCATAACTGTTCATGCCATGGATGGGTGTAGTGCAGAAATAAACTGAAAACGAAATAAATGTAAATTGAGTAAACTGCAACAAGCTTGGAATACTACAATCGAAAGCCGGAGAAGGGCTAAAAGCTTCCAAACTTAAAATAACTTTGGTCCATACATGAGTTCTTGAATTTTCGAAATATTAGTAAGCCTTTAAATAATCCGAATTAAATGCGTTTAGAGTAGTGCTCCCATAGTTCGATCATAAATTACGTTATATGGTTGATACAAAGGTGAAAGAGGAAAGAATCACACTTGATTATAACCATACTTTGCTTAGGAGTGCTGCATGGCTACGCCACTAGCTTGCAAAACCGACGGTTTTCTGTAAACCAAATACTCAATTATGCATATGACATCCTAACCTCCGGTGATCCTACCGTATTTGAAATTGTACGCTCCAATTTCCAATTTTTCTGGAACCTTTCTTTAATGGTCTTATCAGCTTGACCGTTATCGCTTTGATGGGTTGATAAGCAGGCTGTTTTCACTGTACAACTCTATATCCCAGTAACCTAACGCAAGATGGACACATTACCTTGCTGATAAGTGTTTAATCTTTTCCATGCTCTTTAAGCTACTAAAGTTCCGACGGAACTAAATTATAACTTGACCTCGACTTGAAAAATTTACACAAATTTCTTTCACAGTCTTTACTAGGTCGGTAGACACCACTTACACGGTTATAGCCGAGTTAACAACAGCGCGCCAATCGTTTCTCTTCTTCGTTTGTTGACGCCAATTGCTGATACCAAATGCAGCCAGCCCTTTTCCACGACTTTTTCGGCGAGTGGTGAGTCGAAAACTGTCAAAGCTGGAGTTTTCTCAACCATCCGCACAACACAACCTAACCAGCCTAGCTGCTGTCTTTTGATTCACTCAACTCTGTCAATGTCGAAGTATACATATCTCGTAATCATTCTTTGATTGCGGTATTCGCTGTTATCAATAACCATAAATCTTCCGCAGAACCATAAATCTAAAAAAGCCTTTATCTCGTATCCTGCAAGCGCCGACACAAAACACAAAATTACCCATTTGATTTAAAAGTTTAGTCGTGGTTCCCACTATCCCACCACCATTTTTTTTGTGCTGTTATCGACTATGACTTCGATATAAAAAAAGTCTGTGGAATTGTCCATTTTATTTGAAAGTCTGGTCTTGATTTCAGCTATTCTTTCTGATATTTTCGAGTAATTGATATAAAAATATAGGATAATAACACTTTTAATATGTACATCCTAGTTTATTCGGTAATAATGCACCTCCTCTTTAAAATCGGGCATTTGGTATATCGTCTCTGTCAATAATTCTAGGCAGTTTGATCTTCCCTTTGTCATATTCTTCTGGTTTCATTCTCAGAATTGAACTTACTTACACTTTGCTTTATTATAATAAGCCACGTACAAAAAGTTTTCGGTATTACGAAATGATTCTACGACCTTCTGATTACGCTATCAAGTTCTTGGGATACTCGGAAAGCTTTTCGTTGCTTTTAATTTCTTCAAAAAGTTATTTTCTCTACAATAGTATGGGGTTGTCTATTATATGTACGAGTATATGAACATTAATCATCCCCATAAGCAAAGTAATCTAGGGGCTGATGTTCAGAGCATACTGAAGTTATGGAGGGAACACTTCTCCAGACTGCTGAGCGCCAGTGAAAGTGTAACATCTGTAGATGGCGAATCTGATTTCCCAATCGAAGTCAATTGAATAGGTGTTCCACTGCCCGATCATGATGAGGTTCTAATAACAATTACCCGCCTGAAGAACAGCAAAGCGACAGGGGCCGATGGATTTCCGGCGAGCGGAGAAGAACGGACAAGGTGCATGCATCAGCTTCTTTGCAGATCATGGTCGGATGAAAGCATGCCCAATGATTGGAACTTAAATGTGCTTTGCTAAGTCCACAAAAAGGGGCACCCCAAAATCTGCGCCAATTACCTTGGGGTTTGTCTCCGTAATATCGTATATACGGTCTTATCGAGCGTGGTGTGTGAAAGACTGAAGCCTACTGTCAACCAACTGATTGGACTTTATTAGGGTAGGCTTAGAACTGTAAAATCTACTATCGACTAAATTTTTATCATACCCCAAATCTTGGAAAAGACCCGTGAAAAGAGTTCGTCTATTTTGGAACCTGTATTAATACAAACAAAAATGTCAGCCTCGAAATCCAACGCAGAATAAGTCTTGCCAACAGGTGGTCCTTTGGACTGAGTAGGAAATTGCAGAACAAAATCCTCTCCCGACGAACAAAGACCAAACTCTACAAGTTTATTATTATCTTTATTTCTTGTTTAGTCGGTTGAAAAAAAGCATTGCCTAATCAAAAAGCGAGAGTTAATAGTTAAGTTAAGAGATGAAGGCAAGACATATAAAGAAATCGAAGAAATGATTGGTTGCACTGCTCCGATGATATTTAATGCTATTCATCATACTATTAAGTCGGAAACTGATGGTGGTAAGCGCAAGACTTCATTTCTAGAGGACCGACGAGTTTTGCGATACAGCAAAGCGAAGCCTTCGGCGTTGTCAAAAATAATTAAAAATGAATTGAATCTAATGGTCAGTGCTGTCACAGTTAGCCGAAGGCTAATACAAGCTAATTTACATGCAAGGAGTCCGAGAAAAGTACCCTTTTGACGAAGAAGCACGTCGATTGCAAGAATAAAAAGTTTCGAAAGACCATATATATCGGCCCGCCGAAAAGTGGCACAATATTGTATTTACGGATAAGATCAAAATTGTTTTGTTTGGTGGTATAGGCTCCAGGCAGTGTGTTCGTTGTCTCCCAAACACTGAATACCACCCAAGGTACACCACAAAGACACTAAAGTATGTTGAGCTAAACACTATGGTGTGGGCTTGTTTCTCATATGCTGGCGATGGTCCAAACTCTTTGATCACTGGCATTATTGACCAAGCAGTGTGCATTAATACATTGAAAGATGTTATGCTACCGTATGCTAGTTGGAAAATGTCCTTAAAATGGACATTTCTTATCATGTGATTTGACTGTTAAATAGTTAGTAGTCACCGGCACTACTATTTTCGTGAACACAGCTGTATCTAAATTTCGTTTTCCGCTATTTGGCGTCGTTTTTATAACAGCCCGGCTAGCTCAGTCGGAGAGCATGAGACTCTTAATCTCAGGATCGTGGGTTCGAGTCCCACATGGTTGTTCATTGATAGGAAACTTTCCTTTCCTTTGGACAAGTGTAAGAAGAAAAATAAATGCATTTACAAGCAGCGATTCAAATCATTTTCCGGCAGAAGAGACAAATTCGTCTCTTTTAGAGCTCAAAACTATTGGGTTCCTTAAAAACATTTGTTTAAGAGTCAGAAAATTCTTATGGTATGTGGTGAGCATTTTTACAACTCTGGTGTGTGAAACTATCGGAATAGATGACTTTTTGAAAGTATTTTCAACCTTTTTTGCAACTATTTCTCTAACCTCTTTACTCCTAGGTTCATAGTTGTCGCCTCGGAGTCGCCCTATACGAAATCTTTCAAACTGATAACACAAAAAAAGATCCTGATAAGTAGGTAACTGGGACTCAGAGAGATTGTACGGATATATGTATGCCAAACACAGGACACTTCTGTCTAAATTTAAATTTAGATACAGACATTTTGAGTTCTGTGTTCTGTTAAGAGAATATAAGTGATAGCACTCGGCGAAATCAACGACAAGAGTGAAGGAACTCGATGAAAAAATATTTATGTGGAGACCAGTCCGAACGTGTCCTTTGGCGTAGGTGAATGAATGTGAGTGATAGCACTCGGCGAAATCAACGTCAAGAAGTGTGGCCGCAAGCCGATTTTCACCTTGCGCTGTGGCGCGCCGCCTTTTCGCTCGTATCTCGGGAACGGTTCGTCCTACGGCCATGATCACGTATACTATTTCGGTAGCAAATGACGTGACAAATAACATTTGTTTTATACATTTTGCCATGAAATGCGTATTTCAGGCGCTAGGTAGACAATTTCACGATTTTAGGCGAATTTCCGAAATTTCAAGGCCGGAGTTGGGGTTGAAGATGCAATCCGATCTCAAAACAAAAAATTGCATTGAAATCAGGAAGTACTAAGGCAACTTTTCCGCACTATTAGAAATCCCGAATCGAAAAAAGTCCGGAGTCGACCCACCCTACTGCCCAATGCATCAAAGGGGGACCCCACAATCTGCGCCAACTACCATCAACAAACTGATTGAACTTTATCAGTGTGGCTTTAGACCTGGAAAATCTTCTACTGACGAGATTTTCACCACGCGTAAAATCTTGGAAAAGACCCGTGAAATGAAGTTCGTCACACACCACTCTCTGCCGATTTTAAAGCCACCTTCGACAGCACGAAAAGGAACTGCCTCTATGCCGCTATGTCTGAATTTTTTATCCCCGCAAAGCGGTTTAAGCTGACGTTGAGCAACACCAAAAGCTCCATCAGGATCGGGAAGGACCTCTCCGAGCTGTTCGTTACGAAATGAGAAGGGAGCATTGGTCTCAACAACTGCGCCGTTTGTTCTGATTTCTACAGACTGTATAATGAACGAGGGCAAGTCGAAATATCTCCTGTCATCAAACAAACACTCATCGCACTCATGACCACGTCACTGTTGACAGTCATAATTTCGAAGTCTTAGATAATTTCGTCTATCCTGGAACCAGTATTAACACCAATGACAATGTCATCCTAGAAATTCAAAGCAGAATAACTCTTGCCAAAAGTTTCTACTTCGGACTGAGTAAGCAATCAAGAAGTAAAACTCTCTCTCTCGACGAACAAAGATAAAACTCTATAAGTCACTCTTCATCCCCGCCCTGCTCTATGGTGCAGAGGCATGGACAATGACATCATCTGATGAGTCGGCCTTAGGAGACTTTACGCATTGGCAATGGCGAATACCGCAGTCGATGGAACGATCAGCTGTACGAGGTAAAGAACAAACCAGCTTTGAAAGTTTTCGATTGAATACTCGTCGGACGGCCTTCAGGTGGAGAAGGAACCGGCAGCACTTGGTATCTGGAATTGGCGAAGAGTAGAAACGACTGGCGCGCAGTTTTTAACTCGGCTATAACCGTAAGCGGTGTATACGCCAGTAAAGAAGTAGAAACTACTTTTATAGCAATAACTTTCTTGAAAACTACCACGATGATTCGTGTATTAAATATTTGTTTAAAATTTTTACATTGAATATCTTATATTGAACCAACATGTTTAATATAAGGAAGGAGGCTACTTATGAATAAAGACTGAAGAAAATATTTTAATTGATGAACCAAATAAAATATATAAAATTAAAATTATTAATTTGAATTTTTTTATATATAGAAAAAACTCGTTCTCCGTTATTTGGCGGCGTTGTTATAACAGCCCGGCTAGCTCAGTCGGTAGAGCATGAGACTCTTAATCTCAGGGTCGTGGGTTCGAGCCCCACGTTGGGCGACTGTATATTTTTTAAATATTTTTTCTTAATCACGTGATAAATTAATATATTCAGGATGAAGAGGCGAGCCAACATGAATTCAGTAATTGGTTCAGAAGACACACTGTCTTCTACTCTAGGACAAAAAGATCTAGCAGCAGCGAATCTCGTCGCAAAATACCAATCGAGATCCAACTTAGTAACATTCCAAAATGAGTAAGACAAGTCTGATGATGAAGTGCTTGATGTTACTTCTAGTGACGAAAACTCTCCTTTACCAGCTTTAAACGCACAACGTTAATATTGCTGATCTACTGTGGGTTTAAATGCTTATCTCCGTTAGAGAGATTGCACTTCGTAGCAGTACGTCTACGTGACCTTAATAGCAGCAGACAGAGAGCTCCTTACAGTAAACCCATAATTTCAAACCATCTGTGAAAAGTCCCACTTCACATCTTCTGCAGCTTTACAGGTACCACCTCAAGGTTCAATTTTACCTCAAACTTGTCAAGGGCTTTAACTACCTCCTTCGGCGCACATTTTTGAAGACTGATGTCGAAAAAAGTGCTTAGAGCAAAATCTTTGTGCAAAAGCGCTATGACACTACTTCGTGCAAAGCAGTGTCAACTGACCGCCCTTTGATCTAGGCATGCTGAGCCCTTAACAGTTTGCTCCTCGGTATTCTGCGCCTAATGTACAGAAAATGAGTCTCTCCAACGTTTTCCGTCAGTCCTTTCCAACTTTCGGTTGAAGCGCCATCTTAAACAGTCTCCACGCCCTTTTGCAGTTAAACTCTTAAACAAAACTTTGCTTTTAGTTTTCCCCGAATAAATCACTTAGGACCGTTTGCTGAATGCCTGGTTAACAGCCATCTGTCACTTAAGTTCTGGTTGACTAAACCAAGACTCCTTCTTTCGGTAAGAAAAAAAACATTTTTTGAACAGAATTTAACTGACAGATGGCTGCTAAACAGACATTAAAGAAACGGTCCTTGAAGTTTCAAAATATAACTCTAGGATTAAGCAATGATCGAAAAATAACTTAGTATATATGGTACTTTTATATAGCGGAATCAAATTTCTGGTGCCGAAACGTTAAGAGCATCGGAAAAGGCCTTCAGTGATAAAGGTTTGTCGCGAGCAAGTGTTTTTGGTCGGTACAAATTATTCAAAAAGTTTCAAGAACGCGTTGAAAACGAACCACGTCCAGGTCGCCCATCAACATCAACTGATGATCAACACGTTAATAAAATAAAGGAATCGGCGCCTCAGAATCGACGATTAACAGTTAGGAATCTTACTGGGATCGTTGGAATATCCGAAGTATTAGTGAAATCCATTTTGAATTTCCATTTGGGCCTAAGAAAAGTGAAAGCACAATTGGTTCCAAAATCACTAAATTTTTTTGAAAAACATTCCGAATTTCTTTGTACCGGCTAAATTGTCAAAAAATAATGCTATTTAAGTGCTTTGCGTCGTTTATGTGAAGCTATTCATTAAAAGAGTCCGGAATTATGGTCTGACAACTCCTGGTTTTTGCACCACGATAATGTACCGTCGCATACTGCATTGATTCTTCATGAGTTTTTCGCCAAATTTTGTGTCTCAGCCATCATTACTCGCCTGATTTAACTCAGAGTGACTTCTAGTTATTCAGCAAACTCAAACAATCACTCCGGGGAAACAGTTTTGAGTCGTTTGAAGACATTAAACGTGAATCGCTGTGCGCATTGAAGGATATTCCAGAAATTGTCTTTAACAACTCTTTCGAGGAAAACAAGTTCGCACCAGTGTATTAAGGCCAAGAGGGATTACTTTGAGGGGAAGATACAGATTTTGAAAGAATGAATATTAAACCAAATCTTACTATTTCTTGCTCATAATACTAGGTTCAATAAATTTTGTCGCCTTGAAGTTTCATTTCAATCTGCCCTTTCATTCTTTGTTTACAAGCCATTTATTGTCGCCGCGTCACAGTATTTTTTTACAATGGAAAAAATTGAAAATCGCGTAGTGATCAATTCTTATTTATGGAAGGTGTAGCACCAAAAGAAATTCTCGAGCGAATGTTAAAAGTATATAATGATTGTTCAGCTACAATTAGAACTGTAGAAAGCTGGGTTGCTGAATTTAAACGTGATCGTACAAGCCTTGAAGGCGATCCACGTGAAGGTCGTCCAAATAGCGCATCAACGCTAGAAATCATAGCTAAAATTCAGGATATGGTTTTGGAAGATCGTCGATTGACTGAGAGAGATTTAGAAGCGGCTCTACACATCTTATTAGGTAGTGTCAGCCATATTTTAAGTGAAATTTTGGGTTTTAGAAAGCTGTGTGCACAAAGGGTGCCGCTATCAATGGAACAAAAACACGTTTGAAGGCGATTTTCTCAGTCAGTGGATTTTGTGCGTTGATTTATCACCATGGATGAGACTTGTAGCTATCACCATGATCCTGAATCAAACCATGAGGCTGAAGAGTGGTGTGAACCTGATTGTTTGGCTTCGAAACGAGTTCGTGTCCGGCAATTGGGCAAGCAGGTTATGGCATCAGTTTTTTGGGATGCGAGAGGAATTTTCTTTGCCGATTACTTGCAAACTGGTAAAACAATTAATTTTGAATATTATTGCAACCTTTTGAACCAGTTGAAGGAAAAAATTCGTGAAAGAATACCCGGTTTGCAGAAGAAAAAAATCCTTTTTCATCAGCACAATGCACAAGTGGATTTTGACAATGGTTGAAATCCATGATTTAAAGTTCGAATTGTTGGAGCATCCACCGTATACACCAGATTTTGCCGCCGAGACTTCCATTTATTTCCAAAACTCAAAAAATGTATGCGTGGCAAGCGTTTACCCTCAAATTAAGAGGTCATAACGGCTGTTGAAGCGTATTTTGCAGACCTTCCGGATTATCACGTCAGGGATGGGATCCACAGATTGGGGGATCATGGGAACAAGTGTATTAATGCTCAGGGAGATTATACTGAATAATAAAGTGTACTTTGAGTCATAAAGTTATACTTTAATTATAAAACGACAAAACTGATTGAACAACCTGGTAGTATAACGGCAATCTTACAAAAAATCCATAAGCTACAAAGCATTCCTTCTGGCCAGTAAATCTCAATTTTCGACTCAACACATAAAAAGTGATCCCCACAGTTTGCTACTTATAATACGCTTGTCCCTTTTTATGCGCAAATTATTTATGTGCGACATTTTCTAATACCGTTATGCGTGATAGCGCAAAGCAAAATCCATTTAAAAGCAAACGCAAGAAGTCGAACCGTGTTAGTGGCGGTATCGGACCACACACTCCTACACTACTAAACTATTTGGTGCGCGAATAATAAAAAGAATGAAGTTTCCTTTAAACGCTGGTGCAGCAATTTTCCGATTTGAAAAGTATAAAATTAGAAAGAATACGAACAAAAAAAAACCGAAAACTTTAACGCACGCAATGTTGAATGATTCGAAGGGGAGATTTGTATTGGAAATTGGCTTTACAAAGCAAGGATGTGCAAGGATATGCAATTGCTATTGAAATGTAAAGGAAGTGGGGTGCATGTATGTGTATGTGTTGGCACATAAAATGGCTTACTTAAAACCGGACTGACAGCTCAATGTGTACTGAATTATGACAGGTCAAGGATTGCACCAAAAAATAAAGACATTCGACAATAGCCGCAGGATGAGTCGCAGAGAACACAAAACTTGAGGGGACCACCGTCGCTGGCATTTACCACGACCAAAGTGCCAAAAGTGTTTGTGCGCTGATTTCGAAGACACTTGTGCTCGCCACTTCGCTTTGCATCTTTATGTCTTCATGCCACTTGTGCGTATATTTTTCATACCGCCAAAGTGGACGCATGCACGGCAAACCCTAATCCAATGAACCGTTGCATTTGCTGCACATAAAAGTAAATGCATTGTTGGCTTTATGTGTGCGTAATCGGACCCCCGCAAAGTCCGTGCAAATAAACAAATATTACAAATGTTGCCAGTAACAAGTTGACTACAGTTGCGCTAAGAATATGACAAGCTGATACTTGCGCGTCTCCTTGCGCCGTTACATTTACGCGTTCCGCCGCTTGTGCAGCAGCTTTGCCACTTAACAGTTGAATACGCAAATAGTCGAAAAGATTTCCCCGAAGTGCACTTCTTTTTTTGTTGCTTTTTTACAGTTTGTTGATAGTTTGATAGTTTGCGTTGGCAATTTTTCTCAGCAATTGTGGAAATGCAAAAGTTTCACATTTGTAAAAGCAAACGCGTTGGTCTTCATGTAAGTACATGATATGGCTCCCCTCATTTCTCATTTTGAAATGTTAAGCATATACATATCCTTGAGTGCAAATCAGCGTAAAAATGTTTAAAGATTTAATGAAACGCACTTGGCAAAAAAAATTTGAAGGAAAAGAAAATAAATTCCGGTGCCAAATTCGCACTGTAGACGAACGTGCTGGGTTCTGATATACTACTGTGCCCAAAAATAAGATGACATTTGAATTTAAACTGCGCGCGTCGAAGGATTTGG
>NC_052501.1:70658022-70735209 GCF_016617805.1 Bactrocera tryoni | reverse complement strand
TAGAAGATCGCACGTGGACTGTTATATGTGGTCCTTTCAACTCCCGCCAGTTCGATGGGATGTCTGAAGATATGCGCTCCCAAGTGTTTAAGTCTTGACCTCCCAAACGCGGGATAGTCAAGAAGGAAGTGTTGAGTTGTTTTCAGCTCATCTTCTTCCTTACAACTTCTGCAAACGGCGTCTATTAAAATTCCCAACCTTACAACATGGACACCAATAGGGCAATGGCCTCTTAAAAGTCAGACAAGAGGCTAACCTTACCATCCATCATCCTGCGAGAAGTGAGCATCAATCACAATTTGCGACCTTTAGATAACCTGCTCAAACAGAGTTTTTTGTGAAAATACGCCTGAACCTATAGACTTATAACAGACCTCCACTTTTTTGCAGAAGATTTTCCATGATTTCTCTTGGCCTTTCTTAACTCGGACTTGAATATTGCAAGTCGCGTTTTATACAACGCCCAGTCGTCAGTTGATACACTTCTACCGGGCCTGTTGAAAAACGTCTGCAGGACGTTCTGATTTCCGAGAGTTGCATTGTGGACAGGGCCTCTCAAGTGCAGTTGAATTTCATTTTTCAATCTGAGTTGACGCCATTCAAGTAGCAACAGATCTATTGTTTCAGACCGTACTTTACATTACAAAGGTGAAAATGCACTCCGATAGCTATGCAGCAATACTGACTGTAATTTGCTCTAGATTAGTAAAGGATTACTTAGCTTCACTATATTTTGAAACGAGCCATTTCTTAATACGACTCGGATGAACGCCTGGCCACAGCGGGACAGGAAGTGCAATTCCCTTCCGTTTATACATTTGATAGGAAATGAATTTCCGTTTCAATATCAGTAGAATAGGTACAAGTAGGAGCTCTGCTGTTTTCTTACTGGTTAAATATATCGCAAGATATTTAGTAAACTTCTCACTCTCCTGTTTTCCTTACTTGCATCCACTTGATAAGTTTAAAAGCAGTCGTTCGAAAAGAAACCAATTAAAAGCATCTCAACAGATCCTATGGACAATCGTGCCGCGTTGCGGGATTAAGGATGAGACATCTGTGATCTTATCGTACCGATGAGCTAGCAGAAAACGAAATAACACATCTAAGCTTAGGTTCTAGGAAATTTTGTGTACCTTCGGGACTCTTCAGCAGATGAGAGGAGATGAAAAAGAGATCACGATGCGAAATAATTAAATGCAATTCATGATTTTCCCCGAAACTTGGTTGAGGGGTTGATCCTAACTGGGATGTCATTTGGACAACCTAGAACGCCGGTAAGTTGTGTTACCTAAAGCTCATATATATCAGATCATTCATTTTTTATCTTTCAAACGCAGGACAATGGAGGAGAAAGAGCCTGGATGTTTCTAACTCGCCCTCTTCCATACAGTTTTGTCTACCTGCTTCCGACAAGTTTTTTAGCCTTACCACATGAGTGCCTATTGGACTGAGTCAATTAAAAACCCTTGCTAACTAACGGAAAGATGAACTTTGCTTAAAGCAGGTAGTTCAAAAGATCTCCTGTAATCAACTTTAGGCTAAAAGGGTCTTGCAGTCGCACAGGAACGGGTAGTCGAACAGCGTCTGTTAAGCACACGCGAGATACATTGATCAAATGCTAGTACTTAAGAAGCCAAGGTAGATCCAACTCGGTCTTATTCCGATGTTATCGAGGCAAGGGTATACGTCTTTTTATAGTAGGAAGAAGCATCGAAAGCCGGAGCGCGGAACCTTAATCTGCTAAGACTAACCTACTCTCAAGTCATATTACTTCATGGGAGAGATGATTTTAAGTCTCATTTATCATACGGACTGACTGACGACTAATATACTTGATATGTCTTAGTTTTGTCATAATTAGAGCAGACACTTCGATGACAGCTTTCCATATACCGGAGGACTGACACATGAGTGCTGTCAAATTTTCCACCGGAAGTGAAGTTTTTAATTTTTCCCTTACATATGAAAACGAGGGCATTGAAAAATACGTGTTCAGAGTCTTCTATGCACTGCTACGAAGTGCAGCCTCTCTACACGTCGTACAGTACGGAATAACGTCGTGATGGAGTCGGAACAGATAGTTTCTAAAGCATCCAAGTCCACTCAGTATTAGGATTAGGTGGAAGTCTATGTCCTCATGTTGACTATCTATCCACAAATGGATGTCCAGGATTAGTCTGTGGATCCAGCGGTTACCCATCTGGCTTGCGCGTCGGCGTTGTATTTGTCAGCGATACCGTGCTGAGCAGGCACCCAAACGAGTCTGATGACGAACTAGCTTGATGTCAGTTCTAGTATGACTAGCTTTGAGCGCACCCCGAAAGAGACTGCACTTCGTAGCAGTACCGCCTCTTTGTTAGCAGCCATTTATGCTTGTTTCGGTAGCCTAAATGACGTTGAGCTGATGCAACAGGACGAGCTGAGTCATTTAAGCCATCCGTCTATATATCTGTACTAATTCACTAGTCTTCTTAGGTTTTGAGTTATCGATCTGAAATTTTGCAGACAGTCTTTTCTTTCTTAGAATCTGGTCATTTTTCGGAGCCACCGATAACGGACTGACCGATCATAATCAAGTTCTTGCGTGGAAACTTTTGCGTTTGTCAAGGGTATTATAGCTTGAAAGCAACCGAAGTAAACGTCTTTTCTTTTTTTATCTTTTTGTCTTTAACAAAGCAATTTCTCGCCGACAACTCACTGAATTAACCTTTGACTAAAGGTTATCGAATGCCACAATTTAATTGCTTGTAATGCATGCACCGAAAGAGGGAACGAGCTCAAACTGAATTATCGTAGAAAAATCGAAAAACAGGATAAATAAATTTAATAACTTCGAATGTAAAGTAAGCATGCAAGAATGGAAGGAAGGAAGGAAGCACTCACTCATAACTAATACGACTGCTTTGCCATTAGAGCGCCAAAGGGAAGTTCGCGATTCTTTCCTCAATAACCTAACTTTCCCCCACGAGCGTATGCAGTCGAGCAAAAATCGCAAAGGAACAAGCAAAGCAATAGATAAGAATAAAAAAGTATACTTAGTGAAGATAAATGAAAATATTCAAAAGGGAAAATTGCGCGTGAGATGTTTAATGACTTGTTTACTGCTGACATTACATTAACCCACGACCGACGACCATAAGACCGTAGCGGGGCATGCAGTAACCAAAAAACACGCAATAAAGTTGTAAATAAGACCAGAAAGAGATGCACGGCGAGATAACACGCGCCATTGTGGGCGTCATTGCACGCATCCATCACCTTGGACAAGCAATTTCGCCTTGATAGAGGTCCGCTGTTGGTGGCACACTCATGCCACTTTGGCGCCCCTTGCAGCAAGCGACCGTAGCAAGCAATACTTGCCGGCAAAGCATTGTTGCTGCTTTCAGCAATTGTCATTCAAACTGCAAATTACAACAAATTTATAACCGATACCCATATTTTATGCAGTCGCCTTCCTTGTTGCTGCCACAACGTCAACGAGCTAACTGTATTTATTGGCCAAAGCACTGGATATTTAGACGGAATTAATTTGTTGACTTTTACTGCTGCGACATGACGAATTGCCACAGCGTTGTTGCAATTTAATTGTGATTTTTCAAACGAGCTCTGTGTGGGGAGCGTGTGGAAGCTGTTGCGTGTGTCCTTCAGCGCTGGAGACGTTAAGTTCGATGTGTCCTTTGATGTCAAGCTAATGCGTCGAGTGGTAGAAAGCCAAGGCTACGCTTCCTACTGCTTTCAAGGGAATATATTACCAGGGGGGGTATCAGTATCAGTGAATATTTTAGTAAAACCATTTTCATGATAGACTCCATAAATCTTATTCTTCTTTAATGGCGTAGACACCGCTTATATAGCTGAGTTTACAACAGCGCACCAGTCGTTCTTCCTTTTCGCAGTTTGGTGCCAATCGGAGATTCCAAGTGTAGCCAGTTTCTTTTCCACCTGGCCCTTCCAACGAAGTTGAGGTTTCCTTCTTTCACTGCTTCCACCGGCGCTTAATTAATCACCTCAACTATGTCAATATCGTCGTATATCTCATATATCTCGTATAGCTTATCATTCCATCGACTGCACTTTCTCTCAAAAACTTCTAACGTCGACTCTGTCGTTGTCTCCGCAACATATAGCAGGACGGGGATCATGAGTGACTTGTAGAGTGTGGTCTTTGTTCCTCGAGAGAGGACTTCACAAATAAAAAATAACAATTCTGGCTCTGAATATGCCGTCATCCGAATTCGATCAATTTTCGACTTATAGAAAAAGTTTAGAGGTATCAGAGTAGTATATTAAGACCAATAAGTATCGCTAGCGAGTCTGCGGTTGAAGCCGCATAAAATGGATCGGTTTTTTCACTAGAAATACAATATTCCTACGTGGAGTCTCGCTTTGATAAGTGGAATACAACTTTCTCTCTAGAACCGTACCAAATATTTGGGACAGCAAATTACTTTGGAAGCAAAATGTCGAAGAATGAGTACAAAAAGACAGCAATGAGTTCGGCACAATTTGTGGGCTTTCTCCCTCTCTCAAACACTGGTGCAGTAGTGAGCTATACAAGCTTAGAGAAATCTGAATACCGGAAGCCAATGGAAAGAATTCGCTGCGCTATGCATAACTGGATTTTTAAAAACCACTCCAACGGCGACTCTTGAACTAGTGCTAGATCTGAATCCAAAGATTTCTACTCTGAAAACTGCGCAGCAAATTCGTTGGGACGACGACTGCTCGGTGGACTGTAAGCACATGATTTCACTTAAATTGGGAAAGAAGGTTCAGAGTAAACATAAAAATAAATGGCGTAAAGTTAAGTTCGAGCGGATGGCTCGAAAATTAAGAACGAATTTGATGCGCGGACATAATGTCCAGTTAGGCATGGTAAGGCCGCGGATCTAGCCGCTAATGCATATGTTCCTAAATCAACATCTGCTTGGTCAGCCAAACAGCAATCAAGGTTCCAAGTGCTCATTGTTTCGCACATCAGCCAGAAGTGTTTTGGAAAGCAGGGGACAATGGATAGTATCGCCAAAAAGAAGAGAATTCAACTGTAATTGGTGCCATGTCACAAAATCATCAAGGTCAAGAAGATCGTGAACGAAATTACTAAGAGTGGTGTAGGGCTGTCAACCGAAAACAATCAACATTGATAAACCCAAGCTTTAGCTATACAACGATCTGGACAAGAGCATGATAAGGAATATCAAAACACGATGGAAGTATCCAGCTGAATGCAAAACTGTTAAAGATATATGTGAAACGGTTGGAAATATACAAAGTTTCTACTGGCACTCGACTGTAGGGATTGTAGGAACTTGATTGGAATATTCACTGGTGGCGGCTCACGTCAGCAAAATGGGGCTAACAGCTTGAAAATACTGCAGGAAATGTCAAGGGTAAGGAACTAGGGAAACAAGGGAGCATGACTATGACTTGTGCACTTGTCACATATTGGCAAGGCAACGCTTCAAGCATTTGAGGGCCTGATGATAAGAGAGACTAAAAGTGATATATTTACAGAGTTTGTTATAATTCGTTTCAAGCGCAGGCATCCTCAAGGCTCCGGCTGGTAACGCAAAGTACCAAAACTGGTCTATGCGACGCTGATTAGCCTAACCTAGCTTGTTTAGCCTAACCTAGCTTGTTTAGCCTAACCTAATGAAGGATTTATCTTACGTTCTCTCGCATTAAGAACAAGCTACGCAGTAAAATTCATAATCAGTAGTAAGATGTTTCGAAATTTGATTCAAAGAGATACAAGAGAGAAACCATATTAATATAAGAACCAAATCTTTTAAATCAAATTTAGAATTAAATTTTCCCTGTTCTTTTCTTTTGTGGCGCTAACTAGTTACACCCTAAAACACCCATAAGATTTCGTTTTGCTAGTAGTTATAATATCTCAGAGCTCAGTGGATTTTCTCACGTCATCCTTTGGAATGTTAATGAATACTTGCTGCGGTAAAATGTCCACGCAATTGTTAGAAAATAAAACGGTACTATATTTTACGTGCGTTAACGGTTTCATTTGCTTTACTAGCTGTTTGTAGCAATAATAGTATTCTAAACTAAAGACCGAATACACTCGTACATATTATATGAACAATAACCAGAGAACTTCAAAGGTATAACACCACATACATTGTGAGAAAAAAGCACCCGCAAATTGCACATAAAACATAAAATATTTAATTATTCATCAATATTTATTTTGTCGTCGCCTTCAAAGTGATCAAAAGTATTCTAAAAAATGTACGTGCTTTTGACTGATAAAAATAAATAAATATTAAATAAAATCAATTTAAAATTAAAATAAATAGATCGGAAGAGCACATAAAGTAAATAAAAAAATTATAACAAAAAAATTATAATAAAAAAATAAAATTTACAATAAAAACAATAAAAATTTAAAATAAAAACAATTAAAATTTAAAAAAAGAGGTAAGTTTTGCGATCCTGCCAGGAGTCGAACCTGGAATCTTCTGATCCGTAGTCAGACGCGTTATCCATTGCGCCACAGGACCCACATCAAAGTTTTTGGCAGAACTGTCATTTATACTACATTCAAATGTGAGTAAAATAATTAACAACAAATAGAGCAAGTTTATTTTTATAACAACCCCTAAAATTATGCAACACAAAATGCATTCAAACTATGAACAGTATTGCCATGTTTTCGAATATTAAGAGAGTCAATTTAAATGTACAATATTAAAACGAAAAATATCCAGTCGCAAAAATTTATGCCAATATACATAGCTTAAGGGGATATTCTGCTCTAGGATTTTGAAAAAAATAAATTTTTTGTTTTTGCATATTTTGAAAGTTTAGACTTTCAAAAATATGACCTTGGAAGGATTTTTCAAAATTCGACTTATTTTCGGAGATACAGCCGATTTTGTGACGTGGCGTCCGTGTTCACTAGAATTGTCTCCTAAACTTTCTCGAAACTCCTTTTTTTGAGGTGGTTGACATATCTCAAGTTCTACTGAACCGATTCCTTTGAAATTTGGTATATATCTTCTTTATACAATGCTCTATCGTGTCTGCCTTGGATTTCCAAGAATTTTGATTTGAAGTACTTTTAAAAAATTCGAAAAGGTCGAAAAAATCGAGTAAAATTTTTTTTTCAAGTCGGCGCCATTTTGTTATTTATTTATTTTTTTTTTGAAAATGTTTAACCTGATAACGACATCGTTACTAATGAAGAATCTTCTTGTTTTTTGTGTTTTAGATCTCTACAAGGGTTGAAATCACGTCAACCAGAAAGCACCGCTTTTTTTGAGCCCCCACTTCATTTTGTTTTTTTTTCTAGCAATTTTTTTTATATTATTAAAATGTCAATAAAAAACATAAAAAAAAATGGATAGTAAAAATGTTTTTCATTTTTTTATCTTAGTTTAAGAAATGCCTAAAATTCATGCGTCTAGACCATAATACCTCCTTAAATTGGAATGTTCGGTCTCTTAATTGGGGAGGTGCCGCTGCCCAGTTGGTTGATGTGCTCGTAAGAGTAAAGGCCGACACCACCGAGGTCCAAGAAGTGCGATGGACGAAACAAGCACTGAGGCGAGTAGGTCATTGTAGCATTTACTACAGTGGGCATAAAGGAAAGGAGCGCAAATTCGGTGTGGGATTCGTGATGGGAGATTCTATCGCCAAGTACTGTCATTCACCCTGACGAATAAACGTGATATTTCACACAGATGTTAATGACAGTCATATTGATTTTTCCTCTTCAAAATTATCTCCAATTCAAAGTAAAGTTGTTATAATTGAGTCCAATGCCCGAAATGTATGATATTATTTGGCTTAAGGCGATATTCTATGCTTGAAATAAAAAAAAAAAAATCTTAAATTCCTTCAAGAAGATTTTTCAAACTTTAAATTATTTTCGGATATATAGATGTTTTGCTGACCCTGAATCCAAATTGATGCGGACGGAACAGTAACTTTTAACTTGTTTTTCTCGAAACTATATTTTTCAAAGTTACACTGTACCGATTAACTTGAAATTTTTTAAAGTGCCTACTTTATATCATTGCCTACAAATGGCACCAGCTATATTCCCAAATTTAATTTTTACTATTTTTAAATAATACGAAACGTTCGAAATTTTTTTTTTTTTTTGGTTCTTAAGAATCAACTGAGATATAGTAGAATATTCTGTCGTCTTAAATGTGTTTAGTGGCACTATTTAAAATATGCCTCCGTGGCGCAATTGGCTAGCGCGTTCGGCTGTTAACCGAAAGGTTGGTGGTTCGAGCCCACCCGGGGGCGCAATATTTTTTTATTTTTGTTTTATTAGCAAATTTCATAAATTATTCTGTTATATTTAACTAATGTTAAAAAAAAAACACTAAAAATATGAAAAAAGTAGTTCAAGCGATCCTGCCAGGAGTCGAACCTGGAATCTTCTGATCCGTAGTCAGACGCGTTATCCATTGCGCCACAGGACCGAATGACTTTGAAATGCGGAGTATATTCCAAAAAATTTAAAAATTTTAAACATTAAAAAAAAAATCATAATTAAAAATTGATTTATTGTCGTTATTGATTAAACAAATTTTCCAAGAATTTTAATAAAACAACTTTTAGCCAAAGAGAAGGCAAAAGGTAATTCGTTGACAACTGCAAATCTATGTATGCCTAGATACAGAACATGTATGTACATATGTACATAAGTATGTATGTATATGTATTGAGTTCTTTCGTTTATAGAAGAAGAGAAGACCGATAAGTTACAAATTTATACCCCATACCCCATACCCAAAACTACTTCCCAGAAAAGCTAAAAATTAATTTCAACTCGATGTGAGCAACTCTACTATTAGCCGAGACTTAACCCTAAGCTTGTCGAACCATAGCTAAAAGAAAGTGTGCGCTTCGGTAATTTTACCTCTACCTTTTGAGACCGAGTGAGTAGCATTTCGAAGTTAGTGCTGTTTGACAATAGATGGCTCCAACAGTTGGTGATCGTCATTTCTGTTGACTTTCTTCTTTCAGTTGAAGAAATCGAACTCCAAAAAGTTGTCGGAGGTGCTGCCTCAAATGAAACAACGAGCCGTGGTTGGTTTCGACGATCCGAAGACGGTGATTGCGATACCGTCCACGTGAAGGAAGACCAAAAACCTTATAAGACGGTGAGTTGGAGACGTTGCTCGATGAGGATCAGTGTCAAAAAGTTGTCGGAGGTGCTGCTCCAAGTGAAACAACGAGCCGTGGTTGGCTTCGACGATCCAAAGGCGGCAATTGCGATACCGTCCACGTGAAGGAAACCAAAAACCTTCGAAGACGGTGAGTTAGAGACGTTGCTCGATGAGGATCCTACTTATTTCAGCATTTGGAGTCGCCCGCCAAGGCATTTAAAAGCGACTACATACGCTAGGAGTGATTCATACACAAGAAACTTGTCTTCCTTATGACCACAATATAAAGAAAGACATAAAAAAGTGATTCAGCGGCATGACTACGCTCGTCAACACGTTGCCAAACCCGTTAAGTCTTCCTGAACACGCTTAAATGGGAAGCCCTACTTCTCACCGCATCATTCAATGGATTTATTGGGAAAACACTTCGGTGAGCAGATAATTTCACATTTTGGGCCGATCGACTGTTTACCAAGATCGTGTGATATCACACCGTTTTTCCTGTGGGGATATATGTATATATATATAAAGTCCAAAGTCTATGCGAACAATCCCGCTTCGATTCAGTCCTTGAAGCAAAATAGCATGCGAGTCATTCGCCAGTTACCAGTCGAAATGCTCGAACGAGTCATTGAAAATTGGACTCAACGAATGAACCATCTGAGACGTAGCCGCGGCCAACATTTGAACGAGATATTCCTCAACAAATAAAAGCCAAGAAATATTCTTTCTGTTAGATAATAAACCTTCCCCATTAATTTGAAGTTTCTTTGTTTTTTCTTCAAAAAATAGTAGGAAACCATAAAATTTGGATTTCATTAAAAAAAAAGAATCAAACATTACAAGCAACGGACTTTTCATCAAAATATGCTCCGTGTGAGGTGAAAAAAGTCGTTGTGGTAGCTTAATATTTTACACCAACTTAATGTTCTACTTCAAATGCTCATGTACTACTTTTGTCAAAAGAACTGCGCAGTCCTCGATAGTATAGTGGTCAGTATCCCCGCCTGTCACGCGGGAGACCGGGGTTCAATTCCCCGTCGGGGAGTAAACGGAGCACCGTCAGGTGCAAATTTATTTTTATTTTGCTTAATTCTTTTTAATACTTCTTCCGATTTTTGTAACTAAATAAACTATCAAACAGTACCATAGTTACACTAGTTTACCGTAATTTCGCGACTGTTATGTTAGAAGCTATTTAATGCTAATTTTATGTTGCTAAAACCGAAAATGATGATAACACTCCTTAACACCTAAGACTAGTATTTGTGTTGTGGTTAAGGGTTGTAGGGTCGAACCACAGCCATTTACTAAAATGACAAATTAGCTGTATGTGATGGAAATTTTTTCAACTCAAATTCCTAAACAGAACACCTCTAATACCGCACAGACTCTTTAGCTTAGCAGTCCTGTTCGATTTGAAAGGCTGTAAAAATATGAAAACCAACCGATGAACTTGGTATGCACTAATCGAGCTACAAAACAAAAAGAACACCCATTTCACATGCTGGAAAGGGCATTATGTCGAACCTTTCAAATGCAAACCAATCCTTAACAGATGTATAGTCATGCGGGGACTCGTTGCATGCTTGACTTATATTTAGTCTGTGGGGAATGCATAATGAAGCGGAGCAAGAGTCAATCTCGAATCTGGCGCCAACAAGAGCTCGTCGCCTGCAATAGGTGGTGGTTTGACTCCAAGTACGTCATTCACTGAGAGGGATTCGGTGAAGTTCTTTATGGCTTCACCGTGAATGGCGGTCAGGGCATGTCTGAAGCTAGTTGTGTCGATGTTTAGTCAGCGTTTGGTGTTATGTCGTCAACACCATGGTTTCAACGAAAACACCCCAGCAGAAACTGCATAGAGAGGAGTTCATAAGGAGCATAATGAACTCCTCTCTATGCAGTTTGGAGCAAACGGGCCTCACTGCATAGATGTTATGTTCCGGAGTGCAGTCTTTTGGCATGTCTGAAGCTTAGCGACTTGAGGATATTGTTGCCGCTCTGTACTTTGGCAATAAATGCGGCTGTCTAGTGTCTCGCCTAGAAGATTAAAGCTATTGAAAGTCAGAATTTTAACACATTCGACTGTTATATTAGGTTGTCAAAAAAGTCTTGCGGTATTTTCGCTAGTTGGCGCTGAAAGCGCGTAGTACTAGTTTTATTCGTCGCATCGGGTCATGCTACACCTTTTTGGAAAGCTCATTTCACGCGCTAACACGTGTTTGATTGATTGTAGTTTCTTTTAAGTCCTTCGTGAGTTATAGCGTCGCAAACATGGAGCAAAATAAAGAGAAAATACGGCATATTTTACAGTACTACTACGATAAAGGCAAAAATGCATCTCAAGCCGCCAATAAAATTTGTGCAGTTTATGGACCAGATACAGTTTCCATTTGGTGTAGAGGTGGTCGAAGATGCGCCACGCTCCGGAAGGCCTGTCGTCGAAAATTGCGATAAAATCGCTGAATTGGTCGAAAGAGACCGGCAAAGTAGCAGCCGTAGCGTCGGTCAAGAGCTGGGCATGAGTCATCAAAAATTCATTTCAATTTCAATAAAAAAAAAATTCAATAAAAATACCGGAAGACTTTTTTGACAAACCATTACTAAGATCAAGTCTGTACTCTTTCGTTCAGTTTGTGAATATGGTCGCTGTGGATTTAGATCTAACCTGGAATGATCTTATGTAAGTGTTTGGTAGTGAATCCTGCTCCTGGATCCTGTTCCTTCAAAAAGAAGCAATTCTGATTTCATCGGTCCACATCACATTCCGCCATTTTGTAGATGGGCATTTGAAATGTTTTTTTGCGTACTTTATTCTTGCAACCACTGGTTTCTTCGTGAAAAGAGTTCTTTTCGACGAACTTTTT
This sequence comes from Bactrocera tryoni, assembly GCF_016617805.1. Lineage (NCBI taxonomy): Eukaryota > Metazoa > Arthropoda > Insecta > Diptera > Tephritidae > Bactrocera > Bactrocera tryoni. The sequence continues at coordinate 70,723,193 of NC_052501.1, read as the reverse complement.
ATATTCAAAATGTTTTCAAAGAGCTTCATACGATTTGTAAGAGCAGTAAGCGACAATTTATTTATTTATTATTATTTTTTTTTAATTTTTGAGGATGGTTAGAACTTGATTTTAAATATCGTGTAACCAGTCTGTCCTGTTATATTGATTTTTGTACATTTTCCCCATGATTCTCTGCTTTATCATTGTATTTTACAGCATTGAGTATGTACATAGCATCGATTCCCTGTAGGTTCTACCTTGTTTCCTTAGATTTTTTATCAATTATGGCCTCTCAATAGAACAATTTCTTTCTCTACACACTCACAATACAAGCGTCTTTCAAAAAAATATCATCCGAAAATTTGAAAATTATTTAAATACATCTATTTATAACAACTATCTAATCATTTATTCAGTAGTGACTTACATATATTTTAATACCCATTCTTCTTTCAGCAAATCAGAAATATGCGGTGCATACATACATACATACACATATAAGTATATACGAACGTTTTTGCAAGCGGTGAGTAGAGTGGAGTAATTCCTATAATTTAAGTGGAAAAAACACAAATGGCACTTTTGTCTTAAAATTCTCGCAGTCCTCGATAGTATAGTGGTCAGTATCCCCGCCTGTCACGCGGGAGACCGGGGTTCAATTCCCCGTCGGGGAGATTCTAATTTTTTTTAAGATTTCTGTATTATATTTTATATGTATATATTCTTTATAAATCCAAGCAATATTGTTTTTGTATTCTTACTTTTGGCGTTCTCGAACATTAGATTGGTGGAGAGGAATTGTAATCCATCAGAACTACCATCCGGATCACACTCATCGACGATATACCAGAAGCTATCGGTGTTAAGTTAGCAGATACCTACACATTCACCTTATAATCCAAAGCTAGCCCAAAGTAGGTACTAACTGTTCCTGACTATAGTGAAAGATTTCGTTGGTGAAAAAAACCCCTTTGGAGAAGTTTATGAACTGTTCCAGTCTGTTTTTTGTAAATAGTTAGACGAAGATTTTTATGGGCGCGATTTTATGGAACTATCTTTAAATTGTGAATAGATTATCGAACAAAATGTCGCATATTTGACCATATTTAATGGGATCATACTCACAAGGCGAAGTAAAACTTTGAAATTAATGCAAAAATAATAGAGTTCTTTTTACTAGGCTCTATATAGATATTTTAAGGCCTTGTTATTTTTTAAATATTTTTGGGTAAAGAGGGTTTTGAAATCATTTGTCATCAATTAGCAAAAGAGCACGAAAAGTGCATTTTTCAAAACAGATCACGAAGTTACTCGCACACTATTTTTTAGACCATAAAGAGGGCTAATGCTTTCGCATCATATAGGGATCGTCACCTTCCGTGATTTCTGTAGCCACTTCCTTTCTATAAAGGAATCGCTTTCGTCATTACACGCAACGTATCCCAGATAAATCTATTGGTGATCGTTCGATTTTGTAGCCAACATCAAGCCACCTTTTTCGCTTGCCTTCTATTGGCTCGAATAGGTTAAGTTATACTGGCCGGCCGACATTCAATACAAAGAACTACTGATCATTAAGATAAGATAAATAGATGAGTATTGCAATGCGACCGAAGATCTATTGTGCCCTCTTCTAAGTCACAACGACCCACTTAGCAACAGCATATTGTTAAATTCCAATATACTGCTAGGTGCTAGTGAGGCGATGTGAAACCTCTTTGGAAACATGCTTCTGAGGGGCTTTATCCCGCATCTGCAGACTGCTATGCAGTCAATTAGCAGGGGTTCTGGAGTTTCAGGCTTTCTAATGGTCCTGTCAAATGGAGGTACAATTTAATTTGAGCTGAATTATTCGTCATCAAGGATCTAATTCTGATACTTCATCTAGTTCTTTGAGATCGCATAAGGTGACTTTGTTTTGGCGGAGCGTGTGCTTTCATGTGCCTTTTTTAGTCCGTGGTATTTGTTGTTTGTTGACACTTTTCTTTGACTAAAACCTGTTAAGTGGCATGTACGCCAATAAAGAAGAGAAACTTTTCTTTTTAAGCAATTTATTGCATATTTTTGGTGAAAATGGTTATCGATTTGTTTTGCAGTTTTCAGATTTGCGAAACATAAATATCACGCTAAAGCACATGTACCTATTCTACTAGAAACTTGATATATTGAGTTTCCGTTTTGTAGTGTATTTCAGCAAAAGTTCCAAGAATCATCTTAGTCGATAGAATCTCACTTTATAACTGTGTTCTCGAAGGAATTCGATTGCGATTTCCATACTTACAAACTAATTTGTTTCGCTCCTTATTTGGTGGGCTCTAAACCAGCTTACATACTTAAGCATGCGTCACACAACCTAAATATTTATAAAATCAGAGATTAAAATGAGTTTTTAGCAATTTTATTATAATTTTATTTTTTTAAGAACGTAAAATATTTAATCAGTTTTAATATCATAAAACTTTGTTCATTATTTTCGCCATCACTGTAAGTGCATATATTCTGATTCTGCATACTTATGCTTATTGTTTTATTGTGGCTACGCTTATAAAGAACACTGTGCAAATTGCTGATGTCAGCCTCCGTGGCGCAATTGGCTAGCGCGTTCGGCTGTTAACCGAAAGGTTGGTGGTTCGAGCCCACCCGGGGGCGCAATTAACTTTTTGTTATAAATTCAGTTTTTTTTATTCTTGAATATATTTGCTTTTAATTATCATATATTTATCGCTTTATAAAAGTAGATATAATCAGTTTACTGTGAAGCTTCTGTTGAAAGAACCTCTCGATAGTATTAATGGATTTGATTAAGCTTAAAGTTTCAACAAAAAACAAACCAAAAATTTATATTAAAAAGTTATTATAAAATTTTCTATCAGCTCATCATTTTATGAGATAATATTTATTTCTTCAGCTATGTCAAGGTCATTATATATAATTATGCAGACATATTTTTATTTTATTAAAATTTTTCCGATTAAGAACATATGTACATATATCTAACTAAAATTGAGCAGATTAGTTACAAAAAACTTGTGCGCCCCCGGGTGGGCTCGAACCACCAACCTTTCGGTTAACAGCCGAACGCGCTAGCCAATTGCGCCACGGAGGCCATGTTGCCAGTTCTGTCCAAGTAATAACATCCGGTTTTTTCAATATACTAAGAGATGCTTAATAAACCTTATATTTTGGGTATAAGTGAGTATTGAATTTTTATAATTAAGACACAAATAATTCGATACTAATCTGTCAAATATAACCGCTTTGTTATAAAGAAATTATAAAGTTCTGTAAGCCTAACGCAGCAACTTCCTATGCGACCTCTAAGAGCCGCTGCTTTAAGATCCGTTGATTTGAATTTTAAGGCTAACATCGAAGGCATGAAAGTTAACAGTGATGTGATTAGGTTAGGTTAGATGGCGGATCGCTCAGCATGGCGTGGGTATCACAGTCCGTTTTGAAGGCAGACGAAAAGCTCCTGTAGTTGTTTCGGAACTTGCAGCAAACGCGCTAAACCTATCAAAAATCTCCTTGTGTATTTTTTTTCTATTTCACTCGGATGTCTAAAAGTATGATTGGAGGTGTTTTTATCTCAATCAGACGACATTCGAAGTTTAAGTGTTGGGATGATTCTATTTCATATTATTCCAGACAACTTATGCAGCTGGTAACCAGTAAGTTGTTCTATCTTATTGCATGAATTCCAATCGAACAGTGTTGAACTGCAACAACCATTGAAAGTTGTGCCTTGGTGAGAGCGAAGAGCTAGACCACTTTCGATTCATCCGGAGGCAGAAGTAACTTGTGACTGCTTAGCTGCTGGTAATTGACCAACGTTTGCTGATTTAAGTAGCAAGCCACAAGAAGCCAGCTCCTCCTTGTTCTCATTCTGTTCCCATTCTGCAGTTATTGAATGCGAAGTATCTGTCATAGCAAGCTCATCCGCCTTACAGTTTCCTTCAATACCGCTGTGGCCAAGCACCCAAACGTAAAAGTCTAAAGATAAAATGCTCGATGCTTGAGATAAGCTGACATCTTTTCACTAGTTTCCTGCAATACCTTTGGCCAGCAACCCAAACCAGTTTAATAAAAAAAAACTCTATGCCAGAGATGAGCTGAAAACTCTTCCCTATTTGGGTGTACAGTCAGCGAACTCAGGGCTAATATCGTTGTTCTGCTAACGGAATATATAGTCACCACTCTGGAGTAGGCTGTGCTACGTAGCAGTAGATCTACTATGGCAGTCACCATCGCTTTGCAGTGGCCAGGAAGCCTAAAACTGGAGTTGATTGAAAGTTTCCGACAGTGTTATCTCGTCCGTAAAAGAGCTCACCAACCCTCTCCAATAACGATTCCTCCCTTTCCCATGACTTCCTCGAAAGTAATTGAGCAGCTAGCCAGGCCTGGGCTCGGCGACCGGGAAATCCAAACATTTTGGAATGTAATTACAGCTCGCAATCAGCCACGTACCCAGATTCTTTAAGCCTAAGAGCAGCTTTCGAGGCTATACACCTGCTCTAAGCAGCAAGGCATTCACCGCCATTGTCGGTGTGGTTCGTAGTCCACCGGTGATGTGAAAGATCGCCGTTTCCACGACAGTATCTCTCTGGTCTCTGGAACGAGTTTTAACTTTTAGACGAGCAGGGACAGTTCCGACCTCAGCTTTCCTCCTAATTATAGTAGAATGCCTCAAAACAAAAGCAATGTCGAAGATTTATTACTAACGGAGCAATTCGACTCGTCTCTTTATCTAATTAAGAGTTAAGTTAAGTTTATGATGGAATTGCCTTCATCGATATCCACGTAAAGCATTTTGTTTAATCGATTATTTTCCAGCAAAACTAGAATCAAGAAATACCCTTTTCCTTTCCATTCCTTTCTGAAATGTTGTCAACCATAATTTATGTGAGTAAAATTAATACGATCTTGCCAACAGGTGCTACTTCAGCAATTGAAAAGGAAAACCCTCTCTAGATGACCAAAGATCAAATTCTACAAGTCACTCATTATCCCCGTCCTGCTATATGAAGCAGAACAATGAACGATGTCAACATCTGATGAGTCGGCGTTCCGAGTTTTCGAGAGTAAGGTTCTGCGGATGATTTATGGTCCTTCGCAGTCGATAGAACGACAAGCTGTACGAGATCTACAACGACGTTGACATAGTTCAGCGAATTAAGAGGCATCGTCTACGCTGGCTAGGTCATGTCGTCCCAAAGAATGAAATCACTTCAGCTCAAAGAGTATTTGGCGCGGTTTCCGCCGGGGGAAGCAGAAGAAGAGGAAGACCTCCATTCCGTTGGGTGTTCGGATGCATTAACTTCTTCGAATGCTTAACAGCAGCCTGCAAAGATTACCGAAGTCTCTCAACCATAACTAAAAAGTTCTCAGAACGTTAGTCCACAGATCTTGTTTCCATTATTTTATAACTCTTTTGTTTTTGTACATCTTCATTTCTTTCAACTAAATAAACCAAAAGTCTGTAATGTTTTACTCTTTCACTCAATATTCGCTTATTTTCTTTTTGTTCTATCACTACTTCCATCTTCGTATCATCAACTTCGGCATTCACCATTCAGCGCATTGTCAATGCTTTTGTTAAACAATCTAACAAGAACTACAACAACAACAATAACAATGTTTTGTTTTCATTTGCTTATGTAGTTGCTGCTGTCGCCGGTTTTTTGTTTCGCCTGCATCATCACCGTCACCGGTGCCGTACCGTTGTTGTTGTTGTTATTATTGCCGCTGCATCTATGCACACTGCGGAGCAGCTTCCGTTGCCGCCTATTCGTCGTCGTTGTCATTCGTAACAAGACGACCAAAACACCGCACGACCAACACACCGCACGCCACCCCACCCACCACTTGCGCCACTCCTCACACCCATTACACCATAGCTACTTACATATTGACATTTTGCTCTTCATCAGCTCATCTGTCGTTTCGTGCGCAATGTTTCTTTCGGAGATTTCTTCGCTTGTATTTGTTCTTGCATTTGTACGTTGAGTTTGTCGTCATTGAAAGAGTACAAGAATGCAACAACAACAACAGCAATATGTATGAGATATGCAAGCACGCTGCAACAAAACCAGCTACAAAAACAACAATGCTGACAATAACAACAAAAGTAGTGATAAAAACAACAACAAAAGCAACAACGACAACAACAAGAATAACAACAAAAATTATAGTGACAACAACAACAGCAGCAACAAGAATAACAAATACAAAAACAACAACAACAACAAAAAGCAACTACAGCAGCAGCAACAACAACTACAACAAGAAAAATAAATACAAAAACAACAACAAAAAATAAGGAAAGCAGCAAGAACAACAAAGATAATAATAACAACAACAATCAATCAACACTAAAACCAACAAAAGCAACAACAACAACAATCGACAGCAACAAAGTGTCTGATGTTCATTCAAGATTCGCACCAACCAAACCGGCGACTCTTTTCCCCACGCGAATATGGACGTGCTCTTACATGTCGGTGCGTGTGTGTGCATGTATGCATATACTAACACAAGTGCATAGTATGCATGTGTGCGTGTTTGCGCATATTACTCCATTGCATCCATCATCGTTTATTCGCTGCTTTGCTTTAATTCGCATTTTATTTTGTTGTTGTGGTTGCTGCTGCAGCTGTTGTTTTTGTAGTTACTATTGCTTTGCGGTGTTGAGCATGACATTCGCTTCGGTTTGTTTGTGGTTTCGCATGCATGCAATTCAGTTTCATTTTTCAGTTTTCATTTTTGGCTTTCGGTTCGGTTTGCAGTTTGGCGTTTTCAGTTTCGGTTTCAGTTGCGCCGATGCGTTCAGTCTCTTGCCGACTATGAGAGTGACAACAAGTTTGCGATGTTTATGCCACTTTTCAATTCAGCGCTCAAATTGACGGTGTCTGTGCGTTAAACAATCGTTTAGTGCGTTAGTCAAATTAAAAATTGTGACTTAACAACAAGAACAACAATTATTGATATTTTTTGTGTGAGCTGCTGCACTCAAGCGTAACGTGGCGCGTTGTGCAGGAAATAAAAGTAAAAAAAAAATAAAATTAATAAAAAAAATGGAAAACTAAAAATGAAATAATAACTAAGGAAAATTTGCGGTATGAAATAGTAAAATAAAAACTGAAATAAAAATGTAAAAAAATTTAGTGAATATGCATGATGTTAAAAAAATTAAAATCTAATTTCAACAACAAAGCGTAGGCGCGTAAAGAAAATAGATAATGTTAAATAAAAGAAATTTAATATAAAAAAAAACAAAAAAAAAATATAAAATCGGTTATTGCAAATAATGTGTTTCAAATACTTCTTGAAAAAAATTTTAATTCACATTTGAAGTTAGAAAAAAATATTAATGAAACTACTAAAAACAAAAAAAAATATTTATATCTTAAAATAAATAATAATTAATCATAAGCTAATTAAAAAATAATCTAAATACAGAAATTCTAAAAACAAAATATTGGATGGAAATGTGACTAAAGGCCAGTCAAGAGGTTTAAAAAAATTATAACGGTAATAACATTTGTTTTTTTGGTATTTTTATTACAATATATACTAACTCACATAACTATAGCATTAGAAAAACAAAATAAAATTGAATATGTGAATTTTGTGCTCAGAAAATTTTAAAATTTTGCCAGTTTACAGAGTTCAATGTATTTTTTTTAATGTAGACATACAGGGTTTTCCAATAGAAGTAATAAAATTTCTTAAAAACACACATTGATTGTTAAGGAAAATTCAAATGTTTTTTTATTTAGTAAGAAGTTCAATCGATACAGTTAAGTTTTGAATATAATAACATTCAAGAATGGCCTCCAAGACTTCTCTTGCAGGAACGAATTCGTTTAAAACAATTTTCGTGTACTTTATAGACTAAATCAAATGAAGACATGAATAACACGTTCAATTTTGAATTCTAAGGCTTGAAGAGAGTCCGCTTCAATATTGACGAGAATCTGGTGTATTGCTAAATACCAGTGATTTCAAATAACCTCACCAGAAGTAGTCTAATGGTGTTAAATCACAACAGTTTGGAAGCCGTTCAATGTCACAATTTCTTGATATAAGCGAATCTCGAAACTTTTCTCGCAATAATTCAGTTGTTACACTTGCTGTGTGGCCCTCGTCCCCCTGTTGTTGGAACCAGATATTGTCCAGATCAACTTTTTTCACTTGCGGCCATAAAAAGTCGATTATCACCGATCTAAACCACTCTTCGTTGACAGTAACGATGTTACCAGCTTCATATCGAAAGAAGTACAGACCGATGATTCCACCAGACCAAAAATCACATCAAACTGTCAGTTTAGGTTAGCCTAATGGTTGTTTATGAATAATTTATGGATTTTCTTCGCACCAAAATCGAAATTTTCGTTAATTTACCAAACCACTCAGATGAAAGTGAGCCTCATAGGAGAAGCTGATTTTCTAAATTGATTATTATTATTTTGATAATAAAATTGAATAATCTGTAAAGGTTGTTCTTGCTTATATCTTTCCATGATGTAATTGTAAACATTACTGAATATAATGAAAAAAAAATTACAGATCATGATATATCAAATATAGCCGAAACGATACTGAGAAATTATATCATTCATATTGGAAAACCCGATACATGTTGACCAGGATAGAATGATTTTTGAAAACCAAATAGATAATAGTAATTGGAATTGAAAGCTAAAATTACAGAAATTAAAGAAGAAATATTTTACGAGCGATTTGATGAGTTGTTGTCAGCAGCGTGGCTCAATAATGGCCATAACGTTTAAGAAGCGCATAATAGGTTAGCTTAGGTTTGATAGCTGCTCCAGAGGTCGCACTTGGACTACTATATGCAGTTCTTTGTAAATCTACAAAACAAGAGCACCTGTATACGAACTTATAAGTCAACAACACGCTTTGTGGCCAATAAAAATTTGCTCAGGCGTTTAATTTCTATTCCCATTGGTGAGATATCTGAAGGTATAACGCACATCTAAGGAAAGGCTAGTCTTACTGAGGACAAAGAGCTTACTGGATTTCTTGCAACCGATCCTGGACCATTATACAAGACGCTCTTTTGATACCATCAAATGTGTCATGGCTATACCATACATACATATACATATGTACATACATATGTATGTATAAAGCACATATTTCTTAAATACCTTTTATTTACAAGTACTATCATGATATTATCTACTATCAGTCTCGAAATATTTAACTGTATTATTTATCTTAAATTTCAGAAAATCTCTAAAATATTTTTTCGCGAAATCTCTCCTAAATTACTTAGTTCGAAATCTATTTATTTTTTGTTTTATTATTTCAACCTTTTAATTCAAAATTTCAAAATTTAGGTGGCAACACTGTTCAAAAAAATGTTCAACTTTGAACATTATTTAACCACTTCCGTTGTATATGGATTTATTTTATTATTTCAACCATTATATAAAAAAGTTTTGTACATACATACATACATGTAGGTGGCAACACTGCTCAAAAAGTTTTCAACTGTGAACATTATTTAACCACTTGTGTTATATATTGATTTATTTTATTATTTCAACCACTATATAAAACAGTTTTGTTCATACATACATAGGTGGCAACACTACGCAAAAAATTTTCAACTGTGAACATTATTAAACCCCTTTTGTTATATGTAGGGCACACTATATATACCATATTGTTAAATTTCAACATACATACATGTATGTACATATATATGAAACTGTTTTAATGACCAATTTTTGAGCAGCTGGCAACGCTTCTAAGTTAATATTTACGATTTTCTTAGAACTTTATTTAAACTTTCTAAAACTCCGATAATCACAATTGGTTTGCTTATTTTCACGATTTACATACAAATTTCTAACCAGCTGGCAACCTTTTAACGTTTTTGCAAGCAACCGATTTTTAGCTCTAAAGCTTGGTAAGCAACTCATCGTATCATATGGCTTTATATTTTGTAGTAATTCGTTCATATTTTCAATTTAATTGAAATTCTCATTTTAAATAGGTGGCAGCTCGTTTTAGATAATATTTTTATTATTAGTTTTTAACAGCAGGCTCATCGTACCATATGGCTTTATATTTTGCAGCAATTCGTTCATATTTTCAATTTAATTGAAATTCTCATTTTAAATAGGTGGCAGCACGTTTTAGATAATATTTTTATTATTAGTTTTTAACAGCAGGCTTGCTTCAACTTTTCAGTCGACACTATTTAGGTATTTTTTTTAATTTTTTAAATTCTTGAGTTTTGTTTTTATTTATTTTGTGATAGGTGGCAGCACTATTCAAAAATTTTTATACCGTAAACAATATAAAACCACCCGACTTTTAGCTTTAAAGTATAGTATATTATCACATAGCTACATATATATTTTGTAGTAATTCGTTCAGATTTTCAATTTAATTGAAATTCACATTTTAAACAGGTGACAACTCCTTTACGATTTTGTTTTTAAGCATTGTAGTTTTCGTTTATACTCTTATTGTAATATTTTAAGTATGTAAACAATAGTTTTCATTATAAATCTTGAACAGGTGGCAACGCTGTTAAGATAAAATTTTCGACTTTCCTAAAACTGTAAATGAAACTTTTTTAAACTCTGATAATCGCAATTTGGTTGCTGTATTTTATGATTTAAATTAAAATTTCTAATCAGATGGCAACGTCTTATCGGTTTAGGTACCATATTTATTACAAGTTAATCTACTGATTAGTTATTACAAGAATTAATTAAAAATATATTGCGTATAAGCCTAAACTTAAGTAAAACAACAACAACAGCAAACAAATACACTACAGTGTGTGCAAAAGTTAAGCATACCACGCAATAATTCGCATAACGAAAGTAAAAAAGAAAAAAATGTGCAAAAACAACATTTATACCGGAAGTTCAACATAGACAAAATAATTGGCAGAGTTAGAGGTATGTATAGCTGCAGCTGTTCACATTTCTTTATATACATATACGCATATGTACATACATATGTGCCACATTTATGCCACTAAGTGGCATAAAAATTAAGAAAGCAAAGCGAAATGCATGAATGTAAAATGCGGGCATTTGAAATTCACAACATTGTAATGACGTTATGTGTCTGTCATTGTGTTTGCATGTGTGTGTGTAGACGAGGGCGCGTCTAGCGAAAATGCACACTGTGGCGTATACGCAACCTGAAACCTTTCGGCAACTACAAACAGACTTTTTTGTGTAAGTTTGTGTGTGCATTATGTACATAGATTTATATTATATATAGCATATATGTGCTTATATATGTATATACATACATATATGTATATACATACATTATATACAACGCACTGCTAGTGTGCCTGCGCCTATTTCGTGTTGCAGACGGCTACATAATTTATTTATTTGACCTCATGAGCGCGCATAAATAACAAATAGCGTGTTGTATTTGTCTATATATGTGTGTATGTGTGTGTATATGGGTTGTGATGAGGCTTTTGCATATATGCCCCGTTGTCTTGTGGTTCGTTCGTTGACAGCGGCAAGTGTGTGGCGATTTTGTTATGAATAACGCTGGGCAAAGGGAATACCGAAAATTTGTTACATTGTGGCAGAATGAGAGCACAGCGAAAGATTATGGAAAAATGCGTAATTTCACTTACACATTAGTGTGTATATGAGTGTGAAGTTGCATTTGAGATTTTTTTTCCGGAATTTTATTAAAGTTTAGGATAGGTATGTATATAGTGAATTAGAATGATTTGGTCACTTTATTGATTTTCTACAAATATTGAAAATTGATACAGGATATTATCAGCAAGGACACATTTCTGCCTTAGTGGATAAAGCGAACTTAAACAAATCTTCTAACAGGACTTGAACAATTTTTTTTTTTCAAAATAGCGAGCTTTCGCCATAATTTGTTAAATTAAAAACAAACAAAAAAATTCTGAGCAAATTTTGAAAGATCTTTTTAAGAAGAAGTTATTAACATACATATAATTTTGAATTAAAAACAACAAAAAAAATTATCACTTTACAAAGCTTTTAAATAAAGATTTTTGAATTTGTATTAAACAATCTTTATAAAAAAATTTCGAGATATTTCGGTTCGAAAGTGTATTGACTTCATTTGAAATTTTTTTTACGAAGATTTAACGAAAAATATTTATTAACGATTTTTTATAAACGAAACCTATTTTTTAGCGAATATTTTTTTAACGAAATATATTTTTTAACACAATTTCAGAAATAAATATATGTACATACATATGTACATATATAATAAATATATTTGGGTAAATTTTGAAAGATATTTTTAAGAACAACCTTTTAACATTAAACTTGTTAAATTTTGAATTAAAACCAACAAAAAAATTGCACTTTTCAAGACTTTTAAATAAGATCCTTTTACTATTTTTTAAACAAAACATGTCTGAACGAAAAAATTTATAAACATTTTTTAAGGAAAAATATTTTCTAACGAAATTTTTGTAACAATTTCTGATGAAAAAAATACTTTTAAAATTTTTTTTACCAAAAAATATCATTAAAAATTTTTGTTATGAAAAAATGTATTTTAAATTTTTATATTTTTACACAAAAAATATTTTTTGAACGAAATAACTTTTAACAAAAAAATTCATAAAAATTTTTTAAAGCAAAAATAGTTTGTAAATTTTTATTTTTTAACGAAAAACATTTCTTAATCGAAATATTTCTTAATGGAAAAACTCATTACTATTTTTTAAAGAAAAAATATTTTTTAAATTCTTAATTTTTTTAAAGAAAACCATTATAACGAAAATTTTATAACAAGTTCTGAAGGCAAACACACTTATTAAATTTTTTAAACGAAGTAATTTAACAAAAAAATTCATAACATTTTTTTTAAGAAAATAATTGTTTGTAAATTTTTATTTTTTAACGAAAAATATTTTTTAAATGAAATATTTCTTAACGAAAAAATTCATATAAAATTTTTTAATGAAAATACACTTTTCAAATTTTTAATTTTTTTACAAAAAATATTTTTAAATTTTTAATTTTTTACGAAAAATATTTTTTAAGTTTTTTTTACAAAAAAATTTTTAAGCGAAATGATTTTGAACAAAAAAATTCATAAAAATTTGTTAAGGAAAAAATATTTTTTAAAGAAAACATTATTTTAAAGAAAATTTTTTTTTTATCTTTTAACGAAAAAATATTTTTCAAATTTTTAATTTTTTTACGAAGAATGTTTTTTAATTTTTTTACAAATTTCATAACAGTTTTTTAATTTTTTTTACAAAATATTTTTAAACGAATTGATTTTGAACAAAAAAATTCATAAAAAAGAAAAAAAAAATTAGTGAAAAACAATTTTTAAAGGAATTTTTTTTTAGCGAAAATATAATTTTTAACAATTTTTTAATTTTTTTACAAAAATATTTTTAAACGAATTGATTTTGAACAAAAAAATTCATAAAAAAGAAAAAAAATTTTAGTGAAAAATAATTTTTAAAGGAATTTTTTTTAGCGAAAATATAATTTTTAACAAAATGTAAAATATAATCAATTTACAAAATGATTTTGAACAAAAAAATTCATACAAATTTGTTAAGGAAAACGAATTGTTTAAAGAAAAAAATTTTTAGTGAAAAATAATTTTTAAAAGAATTTTTTTAACGAAAATATATTTTTTAACAAAATTTAAAATATAATCAATTTACGAAATGATTTTGAACAAAAAATTCATAAAAATTCGTTTCCTTAAAAATTTTTCTTTTCTTTAAAAAAAATTCTTTAATTTTTTTAAGAAAAGAAAAAAAATTTTATTGAAAAATAATTTTGTTAAGGAAAAAATATTTTTTAAAGAAAAAAAATTAGTGAAAAATAATTTTTAAATAAATTTTTTTTAACGAAAATATATTTTTTAACAAAATTTAAAATACAATCAGTTTGCTGTGTTAGTAATGTCTAGCCTAATAATAGAGGAAGTTAAGAAAACGTTTGATAATAAATGTTCAGATTTTTTTGTTTAAGAAATGAACTCCACTTAGTGATTAATTAAGTCTTCATTTGTCAAAACAAAAAATTTAACGAAAAAAAAATTAGAAAAATTTACCGTTTTACTACTTTATCTAGAATCAGAAATATATGCATATACTATATTTTAAACGAAAATAAACATGTAAACATTTTTAACAAAAATAAATATGAAAAAAAAAATATTTTAACGAAAATAAAAATGAAAAAAATGTTCATGAAAAAAATTGCTTACGAAAAAAAAGAATTAAACGAAAAAATTAAAAAAAAATACTTTGTTTAGAAACAGAAATATATATAAATTTTAATGAAAATAAAAATGTAAAAGTTTGTTATAAAATCAAAAATTAAAGAAAAAATTTAACGAAAATAATTTTTTTAACAATATTTTAAAATTAACATCTACTGCTTTACTTTTTTACTGTCTAGCGTCAGAAAGATATGTGCAAATTATCAGCATTATTGACAAATATTTTTATTTGCGAATTTTTCCGCAAAGAAGGTTAATATCAATTAGCTCTAAATACCTGTATAATCGATCTATAGTAATTTTAAAATTTTGTGATTTTTTCTTACGAATTTGTCTTTAATATAGTATATAATGTATGTAAGTCTGCCTTAATACAGGCGATCTAGTCACTCAGTTTTTGAGATATCGCTCTGCTATTTTGTACGCATACTTTTCTCCTCAAAATGCTGATCACTTGTCGGAAATGCCGATACCGGACCATTATTGGATATAGCTACCATATAAACTGAGTGATCAAAACCACGGTCTTGTATGGAAACCTCTTTTATTTGTCAAGATATCTTCAAGAGGTTTGGTATGGATTATTCCCCAAGCCAACGCTAAAAACATCGCCGAACTTATTCAGATCGCACAACTTTGTCATATAGCTGCCATATAAACTGAACGATCAAAATGAAAAACTTTTGTATTTGTAAAGATTTCCGCATGAGATTTCACAAAAATTATTCTCCAAAGCTTTCTCTACAAAAGAATCGTTTAGATCGAGTTACTATAGCATATAGCTGTCATACAAACTGACCGTTCAAAATCGAGAAAAGGAGCATTTTATACCATTTTCTGCTATAGAAAAGCTCACATGAAGGGTATTAAAGCTTCGCTGCCGCCGAAGTTAACCTTTTTTCTTGTTCTTATAAACACACATACATTCATATGTGTACAAATATAAATTTCTCGAAAATCGCTTTAGCGAAACGCATAAAAAGGCGAAAATTTAAGTTCAAGGAATTTAACAAAATTACATAAATTAGAATTGAAAGCACAGACCGGCAAATTGAAAATAAATTATCAGCAATAAATCAGCGATTCAAGATGATTACCAACATACAAGTATGAACAAATTCAAGCAAAAGTGGAGAATGTAAGATAAACTGCACGTAAATAACAAAATGAGATAACAAAAGTAAAAAATTAAAAAAAAAAATGGAGAAACTAAAAAACAACTGAAAGGCAAAAAAATTCCACTGCATTAAAAGTGGGCAATTGCATGCGCCTCTAACATGAATGCCGTCGCAAGTAAAGAGCGAAAGAAAGGCAGTCAACGAAATGTTTGCTAAACACAAAATACGCCAAAGCAAAATTGCTTAGCCAAAGGCTAAAAAGCAACAAACACAACAAAGCAACGCAAAACTGCCGGAGCATTGATAAATGCAGGGAAGCCAATACATTATAATAAAAATTCCAGCAAAAGTCGAAAATAACAAAAAAGCAACAACAAACCACACAAAACACAACAAATCTGCAACAACGCCGAAGTTGCCGGCTTAACTGATAGCAGCTAAGCAAGGCAACAAGCAGGCATGTGCAATAAGCACGCGTATGTGTGGTTGTATGTACATATAGTATAGGTGTGTGAGTGTGTGTGAGAGTATACAAATAGCGACAGAAATATTTGCTAAGAGGGGAGTACAAAATTTTATTAAGACAATTTTTTGTTTGTTGAAATGCTAAATGCAAATTTTATTTGTTTTCAAGAAGCTTTAACAGGGTGTTACAGTCTGGAGTCACCGGGTGATTGGTGAAAAAAATCGATTTTTGTTCAACGATTTTTTATTATTAGTTTATGACGGCTGATCCAAGTAGAGGTACTTTTTTCAATAGCCTTTTTTGACAGATCACGTTTGAATCGCGTCGAGCTGTCATGTTATTTTTGTTTAGTATTGTTTGGAATATCATCACGGAAAGATTTATGCCTGCACAACGTTTATAAGTCATTCAACTTGATTACGAAAATTCAGTATCGTTTAACGTTCGGTTCTTATGGTCAACATAATCGGCCTACTGAGCGTACTATTAACAACAAGATCATCCATCTTGAGACCCAGCATTCATTAGTGAATAATATTGGACCGAATAGACCACCTCAAGCACGCAGTGCAGAAAATATAACAGCCGTAGCTGAGAGTGTACACGAAGGCCTTGGAGAGCCGATTCGGCGCCGTTCGCAGCAACTCTGACTGATATATGGAACAACTTAGCGCATTCTACGTCGAGATCTTAAATTGAAAGCGTACAAAATACAGCTTGTGCAAGAGCTGAACCCGCTCGACCTTCCCAAGCGACAACGCTTCGCTCTATGTGCTCTTGAAACGTTCCAAGAAGATCCGACGTTTCCGAGACAAATTTCGTTCAGCGATAAGGCCCATTTCTGGCTCAGGGGATATGTAAACAAGCAAAATTGCCACTTTTCAGGTGAAGAGCAACCTAAAAAGACTCAAGAGCTGCTGTTTCATGAAGAAAAAACGACGGTTTGGTGTGATTTGTAGGCCGGTGGAATCATTGCTCCACATTTCTTCATATATGATGCCGGGGAGAACGTAACTATCAATAACGACCGTTATCGCCCTATGTAACCAACTATTTGATGTCTGAAAATGAAGCTCATAAACTCGGCGACTTTTGGTTTCAACACACTTCCACACGTCGCATCAATCAATGGCCTTATTGAGAGAATACTTCGGTGAGCAGATGATATCACGTTTTGGGTAGGGTGAAGCACTAAGACGGTGAGATATCACATCATTAGACTTTTTCCTTTTTCCTCGAATTTGGTCGATTGGCCACTAAGATCGTCACACTTTTAGACTTCTTCCTGTGGGGATATGTAAGGTCTAAGCTCTATGCGGACAATTCCGCTTTGAATCAGGCCTTCGAGCAGAACATCACACGTGTCATTCGCCAGTTACCAGCCAAAATGCACGAATGAGTCATAGAAAATTGTACTCAACGGATGGAGACCAACTGAGACGCAGCCACGGTCAACATTTGAAGGAGATAATCTTCAAACAATAAATGAAAAATAATGTTCTTTCGAATGTTAATAAACATTTCCTATTAAATTTGAAGTTTCTGGGTTTTTGCTGGGTAGTTTTACAGTAGAAACCCAAGAACTTGATTACCCTTTATTATATAAACAACGGAATGAAGTCCGTGTATGGAATTTTTTTTATTTGTTGAGATATGTATCTCAACACAATTTTACATAGTATAAGGCAACACTACATTCTCCTAATAATTTGTTCAAATCAGATTACTATAACATATGTATGTATAGCTGCCATACAAATCGACCGATAAAAATTGAGATAAATATCTTTTTATACCCTTTTATAGTATACTATAAAAAATGCACCTGTGAAGGCTATTATAGCGTCGGCACTGTCGAATTTAACTTTTGTTCTTTTTTTGAATGTCGGAGCTTCTGTCAGTCAAAATGATAAATCTTTTTGGCTTTTGAAGATTTGTCCTAACTACAAAGCATTTGTATATATTCAACTTTAGAGCCACCGTCTGATGGAAAATCTTTTAAGTCCACTCTTTTCTCCTGTTTTTCCAAGTAAAAACAAACAATTTGCTAGTAAAGTTAGTCTTGTCGAAGGAAATTTTGTAAGATTTTTCTTTATAAAAAATATATATATTTTTTTTTGGATATTCCTATTTTGCAGAACTTCCGATATTTTATTGTTAGTATTTCAATTATAAAAAATAATATTTTTTCTTTTTATTGTGGATAAAGGGGTTTTATGCCCCCACCCCCAAGCCTGTACGTGCCACTTTAAACATAAATATTTGTTAGCGCATTTATGCAAGTAGATATAGAACTAAGTCTGTGTATAGATACACACTTTGTACATATATATATATATATACATATATATATATGTATGCATAGTTAGATATATATTGGCATTTGTACGACGTATAATTTAAGGCGGTGTGTTGCATTTGTCGCTGCATCAGCATTCCCGGGCTAGTCGGTCTGTAGGCCTTTCGCAAACTTGTTTGACTTGTTGTGCTTTCATTCGGTTTTTTTTTTTGTTTTTTATTGCTCCTCCCGATATTGCCTTTGCCGTTCATGTTCACTGAGTTCTTTTTCTCACACTCACACGCGCGCTTGTTGCCGCACAGCGCAGATTTTTGCAAAATTTACTGCTTTATTTTTATCATTATTTTCATTTTTTATTCTATGCACACACATATATAAGTATGTGTATGTATGTAGATATGTATTTTAAGTATGTGCATGTATAGTTTTTTCTAAATTGTTAACTTGCTTTTTAGCGGTGTAGACATGTTTTCCTTTAAGTACAGGGTGTGCCATCTTTTATGCTGATATACGCTGACTTGTGCTAAGCGATTAGACTATTTAGTTTTGGAAACCTCAATTGAGAGTAATTATAAATATAACAAGAAAAAACGTTGAATTCGGCTGCACCGAAGCTGATATACATACCCTTCACAGGTGCATTTCTTTTAGTAACTATGTGTTCAGCTTATATGGAAGCTATATGCTATAGTAATCCGATCTGAACAATTTTTTCGGAGATTACATTGTTGCCTTAGAAAATAATCCATACCAAATTTCGTGAATATATCTTATCAATTGCAAAAGTTTTCCATACAAGAACTTTTTTCTGATCGTTCAGTTTTTATAGAAGCTATATGCTTTAGTAAGCCGATCTAACCATTTTCTTCGTATGTTACATTATTATCCTAGAAAATAACCTGTGCCAACTTTTGTGAAGATACATTGTCAAATGTGAAAGTTTTCCATACAAGAACTTGGTTCCGATCGTTCAGTTTGTATGGCAGCTATATGTTATAGTGGTCCGATATCCACAGTTCCGACAAATGAGCAGCTTCTTGAGGAGAAAATGACGTTTGCAAATTTTCAAAACGATATCGTAAAAACTGAGGGACTAGTTCGTATATATACAGACGGACGGACGGACAGACAGACAGACGGACATGGCTAAATCGACTCATCTCAAGATACTGATCATTTATTTATAGACTTTATGGGGTCTCCGACGCTTCCTTCTGGGTGTTACAAACATTGTGAAAAACTTAATATACCCTGTTCAGGGTATAATTATAATTATAAATAGCTTCAAGTAAATAAAGGGTGATCCATTTCGAGGTTTCCTACTTTTTAAATACAGAAACTTCAAATTTAATGATGAATATTTATTAACAATCGAAAGAACATTATTTGACATTTATTTTTTGACTTTCCCCATATAACGGAACTATTCAAAACTACTAAAAGCGCGATAAATCAATAACTAAATGCGCCAGAGTCGCAAAAATTTGTAACCAAGGTGATATGATAAAGTTTTTAGGGACTGCGGTAAAAATTGAACGATGGGCGTGACAACGCCTACTTTTTGGTGAAATCCCATATCTAGTGAGCCGAACAAAGCGATTTCGACAAAATTTGCTGTGCTGTATTTTTTTCGTATTTCTATGTCATGTCGTGAAAATCAGCGAAATCGGACAATAACCACGACTACTTCCCATATAGCAAAATTTTAAATTCCACTTAATGCTTTTACTTTACAGTATACAAACCAATAAGGAATTAATATAACGGGATAAAACTCGTTAGTGTGTGCCTCCTTATTGACAAAAAATTGTTTAAATCCAATAAAAACTGTTCAAGCCCTTAGGCACCGAATATTTAGACCCCGTTACCTATAGTTGACTTTTGTTCGAAAACGTCGGTAATTGTGTGATATTTATAACTGCAATTAAGGGACAATCCTTCTCTTACAATGGTATGTCTGTATGTCAAAAACGGGTTGCATCGAACCAATACTTTCCTTAGCCCGCATAGTACTTAAAAAAAAGATTTTCGAACTTCCGGCTGACTTTACTCTACAGGGTCCGGCACTCGAAGTGTAACAAAAGCCTTTTGCCAAAAATGAACGTAAAAAAAAGTGATCAGCGATGGAAATCAAACGTAATAGTGTGATTGCTTTGTATCTAGCTGGAAAATCACAGCCAGCAATGGTTTTTGAGCTCAAACACCTTAATGTGAATATAGTTTTTTTTTTATCGCACCATCACTCGTTACAATGATACTGGTAGCATCGCAAAACGCCATGGAGATAGTCATCAAAAGACTGCAACGTCACGTGAGATGGTTCGGAAAGCGAAGAAGCGACTTGAGCGAAATCCACGACGAAATGCCAATCAAATGGCTAAAGAACTGAAAACATCCAACCGCAGCATTCGACGCATATTGAAAAATGAGCTCAAGGTCAAGCCATACAAGTTCCAAAAGGCCCATGACCTCACACCGAAGCAGCAACAAGTAAGACTTGAGAGAGCGAAGCAGTTGCTTCGCTTGGCCGGAAGCGGTCAAATTCCGAACATTGTGTTTTCTGACGAAAAAGTTTTTCCAATTGAACAATTCGTAAACTCTCAAAACGATAGGGTTTACTTGGCCGACCGTTCATACGAGAATCTAAGTCATCGGTTGGCCACCAGGAGGCAGCACCCGCCACAAATAATGGTTTGGGCCGCTGTCACGGCAGATGGGCGCTCTCCAATTGTTTTCATCGAGCCTGGCATCAAAGTAAATGCGACATATTATCGGGAAAGTGTTCTGGAGGCTGCTTTGCAGCCGTGGGTAAACAAAAATTTCTGTCGCAAGCCATGGACGTTTCAACAAGACTCAGCACCGTCTCACAAAGCGTGAGAGAACCAAGAATAGCTGAGAAACAACGTTCCGCACTTCATTACGACCACACAATGGCTCTCGAATTCACCAGATGCCAGATGCGGATCCAATGGATTATTCTTTCTGGACCGTTTTGGAGAGCAAGATCTGAAGTAAAATATACACTAGTCTCGAGATGCTGAAGAAAGCCATTGTCCGTGAGTGGGCCAAAATACCGGCAAGTAACATTCGGGCAGCTTGTGATTCGTTTTTTGACCGTCTCAAGGCCATAGTTAAGGCAAAAGATGGTCATATCGAGTAAAATTGATGAATTGATCCTGAATTTATGATTATTTTCACACATTTTGTATTATAAAATAAATAAAAATAATTTTCCAAACCGAATTTATGGCTTTTTTAATTGGTTACACTTCGAGTGCCCTGTATTATATACTCTCTCGGATTCATTATCGTATTTTGTTATGGCATTTCTTCAAAAATGCTCGATTTTGCAAATTATTTATTCCTAGAACAGGATGCATTAAGTTTGCCATGAAGTTTGTAATACCCAGAAGCAAACTGGGCGGATCCTGTGAAATATATGTATATGGCGAGCTGAGTTGATTAAGCCGTAATCGTCTGTTGTATATACGGGAACTAGTCCTGTTATTGAGATATCGATCTGAAATTTTGCAAACGAGATTTTCTCTGCAGAAAGCTGCTTTTTAGACGGAAACGCCAATATTGGACCACTTTAGCATATAGCTGTCATACAAACTGGGCGATCAAAATCTGGTTCTTGTATGGCAAACTTTTTCAATTAAGGAGATATCGTAACGATATCGGACATGGATTATTGTCTAACGCAATGTTACGATTTGTGGAGAAATTGTTCAGATCAGCCGACTATAACATATAGCTGTCATACAAACTGTTCGATTAAAGTCAAAGTCTTGTATGGAAAACTTTTTTATTTGACGAGATATCTTCATGAAATTTGGCATGGAAAATTATCCAAAGCATGTGTACAAACTCCAAAGAAATTTCTTGGATCAGACGACTATAGCTTATAGCCGCCATACAAACTGAACGATTTGAATTAAGTGCTTCTATGAAGAACTTTTTTATTTAAGGAGATATCTGTATGTAATTTGGCAAAAATTTATTTGCCAGTCAACGCAATAATCTCTGAAGAAATTGTTATGATCGAAACACTATAGCATACAACTGCCGTATAAACTGTCCACACAAAATCAATAAAAAATATCTTTTTACACCGCTTTTCGCTATAAGAAATGCGCTTGTGAAGGGTATTACAGCTACTGTGCAACCAAAGTTAGCGTTTTTGCTGGTTTTTTGCTCATTTTCTGCCACAAAATTTAATCAGCCATACCATACCCCATACACTCAACAAGCCTAAACGGCAGCTAACAAATTAATAATGCAAGTACGGGCGCGTGTGTGTGTGTATGCGTGCATGTCCCTACCAGTAATATAAGCGCGCTCCAAGTTGCAACAGGCATTCAGCAATCAGCGACAGTCTACGGCTAACTATGTACTAACAAGCAGACTTTGGGGCAAACATAACTACCCCAACCGCTCCAAAAATTAACCGCCTTACGCGCGTTCTCACTCTGTAGCTCTCCTTCACCTTCATTTCACTCGCTAGTTTTTGCATTTCCTATTTGCGCCACAATTGCCGTCTCTAGCGCACACACACACACACACGCACGCAAAGCTAATGGTACACATTTCCTCAAGTTTGCACAAACACACACAAAAAAAAGAGAAGAAGACATGCAAGAGCATTGAAAAAAAGATGTGGCATCATGGAGGCAAGTAACGAATTTGTATTAATGAACTTTAGATGCGTTCGTCTCGCCACTTCGCAAGCAGGCGCTGTTGTTTGTATCTGTTTGTGTGTGTGTGTGTGTGTCTATGTGCGCGTCTGCTAACTGTGCGCGTGTATTTGTGCGTTTATGGGTCTATTTTTATGTGCGCCTGAACTTGTTGGTGCAACAGACGCCGCCATTGTATGCGATGCCAGTGCGAAAAAAATTGAGTTTTTTCCGTTTTTTTCTCTTTCTTTTTTTAAATTTTTTTTTCTTATTTTTGATTTGCTTCAAGATTTTCTTCATTTGTTTTTGCTATATTTCTCGCTTCGTTGGAGTCGCATAGACGCACTTTTGAGCTTCACGCAGCGTGTCTATTATGGCTGTTTCGTTTTTTGTTCGCCGCTCAACAAATTTTCATGTTCAAGAATTGTACAATAAAAGCCGCGCCATTGTCCAAAGTCAATTGCATGTTCGCTGTGTGTTTCATTTGTCTGATGGCTTACTTCTTTTTTTTAACATTACTTATCGTTGCATCTGAAGCATATGTATGTATATATGCATGTACATATATACTTATATGTGGCATATGTGTTTATGTGTGTGTCTGCCAGCTTGTTTGTTTATCGGTCTGCGATAAAGGTCCAAGTTCAATGGTGTTAATGCGCAGAATATGTTCTCTATTTGAAATGGCGAGCAAAAAGTTGTGGTAAAACAGCTAACTCGTATGTATTTTTGTTGTTGTAAAATTGATTTGCTAAGCTCTGGCAAATTGCATGTGTCTGCTGGCGTCTACGAATCTCTATATTGAATTAATTACGATTTTTTAGTTTGGTATTTGGGTTGGCACGCGAGAGAACTTTAAGCCAACGTGGAATTGCAGCAGATAATTTAGAACATAATAGCTTGCTATGTATGAATACATGGTATGGCACATAAAAAGTATTGTAACAAACCAGACTACAATATTTAACCAATCAATTGGCGCGCGCAGTTTATATCGGCTAGTCCGGGTCAATTTTGATCATCATTGTATAAGGCTATAACACTGAATGAGCTAACAAACTACCTATATATGTATGTCTGCAAGTAAATAGATCGCATCTCAAAGAAATTTTTCCAAATAAAACCTTTTAATGAAAATTTTAGAGCTCATTTTTTCAACCCTTGCATTTCCAGAACAATGCCATAAATATATTTACATTGCTTTTAATCATGAAATACATATATTTTGGTAAAATATTCTAACTTTTGTTAGCCAAACCGAGATCTGAGCTTTATGTAATCAACAACGAAGCAAGGCTATGAAATATAATTAAAAATGTTACTCACGCCATAGTTGTACTCACAATCACCATCATCCATCACAACCTGCATCTCAAAAAAATTTTTCCAATAAAACCTTTTAATGAAAATTTTAGAGCTCATTTTTTCAACCCTTCTATTTCCAGAACAATGCCAAAAATATATTTATATTCCTTTTAGTAATGAAATACATATATTTTGGTAAAATATTTAAAATTTTCTTAGCCAAACCGAGATCTGAGCTTTATGTAATCAACAACGAAGCAAGGCTATTAAATATAAATAAAAATGTTGCTTACGTCACGTTGTGATATATTTAATGTTATTATTCAGGAATACTGTAACATATTTTCGAGTTGAGACCAAATATATGCCGTTGTGAAAGTAGTTATATATTTATTTTATCGTATAAAATACAATTTTCTTCGAGAAATCCAACTGATAGCTGGCAGTATAAAGCACAGCTCATTAAAACATGAAATTATCCCTGAGCACATAAATATAAGATTCTGTAATACCTATGTATAACAAACAAGTAACTCAAGTAACTTTAAATGCTTCAGAACTAGAGACCGTCGATCTTGCAATTAATATTTTTGGAAGGTTAGAGAAGACATTTTTCTGAAGAAACTCAACTTTGAAGATTAAGACGTGGTAAACTACATCTAAACATAATAAATAATAATAGATATCTATGGAACTATGAAATATAGTATATATACTCCAACCTATTCTAGAAAATAAAAATTGCGCATCTGTGCTTACTATGACACTTGGATAGACCCAGACTTTCTAATTTTGAAAGTTTACAACAATTTTTAGAAACAGAAAACATTGGAGAAAACGTGTAATTTTTAGTGTTGGATTTACTTGGGTAGACCCGGACTTTCCAATACTGAAAGTTCTTATGAGTACTAGAACTGAAAATATTGGAGAAAGAGTGACATTTTTAGTGTTGGGTAAACTCAAACCTAATTCAGATTAGCATTCCAAGGATATTCGGATTCGAAGATAGACAAATTTTATTTTTGACTCGCATCGTATTTACATTTTTCATGTAGAAATATATTTCAGCTCGAATTTACAAACACTGTGGACCTATTTCTAGACAACTTGATGCTCCTCAAAGAAAAACTAAATGTCTAAATCTCTAAAACATGAACTTTATTGAAGTAGATTCATTCAAAAAGTCTAATAGTTTATATACCAGACCCTCTGATATATCACATCATATCATATCAATAAATACGAAGAAAAAAATTGATTTTTCCGGACTTCAGTTTACTTCGAAAAATTTTCAACATTTCTACCAAGTAACCATAAATTTTACTATATATAGTACATTTTATTTAACTGCAATTATTGACATAAATAATAAATTTATTCTCCGGTCTTTGTAGCTCACACTATCTTTTTAGCACCTCTAATATTACCTTTTCGCCGCTGAATTCCTAGCGGTACGCTAATCAAACGTGTGTTGTTCTTTTAGTGGGTGTTATCGGTCATTTCACCATTATATGGGCAGCTACTCCTTTCACTGCTGCAGCCTACGATTCGTTTAGCATCATTGCGCGCCAAAAATCGACCACCATGAATTAACCGTTGTACATGTTGAGAACAGGTACAAGCACTAAACTGAGTGTACATTACTAAAACACAAGAAAAGCTGTTAACTTCGGCTCCCACGATGGAATAATGCCCTTGCAAGCTGTATTGCCTACAGCATAGTATGGTATAAACAGATATTTTACTGGATGTTTAAATCCAGTCTGTTCATTGTGTTAGTAGATTGTAGCATTGTTGTTCGAAAGAACATTCTTTGGCATTTATTTTTTGAATATTATCTCTTTCCAATGTTGGCCGTGTCTACGTCTCTGAGGGATCATCCGTTGAGTCCAATTTTCGATGGCTCGTTCGAGTATTACGACATAGGCTTCAGACTTCACATATCCCTACAGTAAAAAGTCTAATGATGTGATATATCATCATCTTAGTGTTTAATAGACCGGCTCAAAACGTGAAATCATCTGCTCAGCGAAGTGTTCTCTCTTGTTGAAACCAAATGTCATGTCGCGATAAGGGTCGTGTGAGTTAAAAGCAACCAAAAAATAGAGCAAAAAACTAAACGTAGAGAGATACATTTCAAACTTATAGAAACAATGTCATTATGATGCCTAACGTAAAATCCATCAGGAAAATCCATCGTACTTTCAGTTTTTAATATTCGAGGGTAGAGGAGTAAATGTGCGTTAGAAGCTATCAAAAAGTAGAGCTGAAAACGAAAGGTAGAAAGATAC
Organism: Bactrocera tryoni; assembly: GCF_016617805.1. Lineage (NCBI taxonomy): Eukaryota > Metazoa > Arthropoda > Insecta > Diptera > Tephritidae > Bactrocera > Bactrocera tryoni. The sequence goes on along the minus strand of NC_052501.1, from coordinate 70,696,791 downwards.
ATTTGAAGCTTATAGAAACAATGTCATTATGATGCCTAACGTAAAATCCATCAGAAATAAGGTCTGCCATAAGAAGTACCAGACGTTACTTAGACCTCAAACTGTTTGATATACTTTTTTTTCAGTATTACTATTAAAAATAAACTGTATTTGAACTAAATTATTCTAAATGAATATAAATGAACTCTAATTGCTTCTGCAGAAACGTTGATACCGATTGGAACAGCACTGTATGTTTTTTTTTAATAAATTATGTAAAACATGAAAATACCAACTTAAATGAAAGTACATATAGACGCTGTTATATACATATGTATTATACAGCAGCCAGGCGTTTTAAAAGTTCACTAACCGCCACACAGCTTAATCTTCAGCTGGTCACTACAAAAACCTATTAAGCGTGTGACATTGTTCCACAAATACTCATACAGACACGTAGTAAAAACATTACTGATAATGCTTGCTGTGCCATAATTGAATAAATAGACCTTCGCAGCTGCTAACCTACCGCAATATGGAATGCTGTGTGCGCGACGAAAATCAAAGATATTTTGGGAGTAGAAATGGTATGAACTTTAAGGCAGTTATTAATGAATGTATATATCGTCACCGAAAATGTAAAACAGCGTATCATCGAAAAAAAAATCGAAGATCGCTAGCTGATATTATAACCAATATACTTATTACCATTTCATAACCCAAACTCGGATTCTGCTTCAATATGAGTGTATGATAACCAAAGTATAAGCATTTTATAACCAAATTAGGTGACGATATGGTTATATATTGATAAGGTAAAGAATATGGCAGATGGTAAAATATATCCATATCATTTCTGCAAAAAAATAAGCGAAAACTTGAACTCTGGACTAAAAACAATTTTACTGTTAAGAACACGATCTAACCTTCTGCAGATATTTGCAACTTCTATGGTTTATCTCGGAGTTCAAACACTAACAGGGTCAAGAAAGTCTTAGATACATATGTTAGCCCCCAAAAAGCTACACATATTTGTTATACGAAATAATCAATATTAATCCTTGTTTTGATGACCCTAGATAAATAGTACTAATGTGTAAGATAAGTGTCGAGAAGGATTGCGGTAATACTACTAATAGATTCCCCATCCATATGTGTGTGGAAAAAGACATAACTACAAAGATTTTAGCAAACGGGCACAAATTGATTAAGACTTTTGGGTCAGTACCAAAATTATTCGAGAAAGACGATATCAGCGGTTACTTTTGGTTACGAAACAGAGTAATATATTGTATTAAGTTTGACACGATGTATGAGGCAACGAAAAGAAGACGTCGGTGTAGAGGTGTATTTATAAAGTTGATTCAAACTCGATAGATCTCACTTAGACAGACATTCGTTCATAAACTTCTAAAGGTGAATCACCAGTTCCTCGTAAATGGACGAATGAACATATTGAAAATTTATTATACCAGCAACTTCGTTAGGTCAGCCCAAGATGTGTCTACCGAAGTATTACAAAATCGGTGAATAAAATAGGAAGTGCCCAGATGATTACACCTCGCTTTCTTCATACTGCTTCGGCAAAGAGTGACCGTCAAAGTATTTAGGCGCACCGCATGTAAACCTATTAGACAGTGTCCAGTCAGATCACCTACAATTGCAAAAAGATTGACTTTAATATGAGCCAGAAGTTCAGAGGACCTCTGGGGTCAGAAGGATCTCGCAGGCACAAAAGTTCTGGCTCTTAACCAGCACTTGCTTAGCTCACTTGAAATCCAAAGGTCCAACGGCAAAACGCAAGAAGTCAACGAAATACCGATTCGCTTCCAGTCGTATGGAATTGAGACCCCTTTGCAGTTTATTGCATTCATTGAATAGTTTTGAGGGCATAGTCAGCGAGTTCAAAGTCATATTAGCCAAAATACTGCCAAGTACAAGGTAATGTCGAACGACTTACCTTTGCTGTAGGCAAGCTGAGAACTTATTAGCTCATGCCTTGGAATTCGACCCCTAATCTACAGATCCATGAGTCTCTCTAGCGTTTTCAATTGAAATGAGGAGAGACTGATAGGCCATATAAAGTATATCTATATACATATATACATATACGATCAGTCTATTTATCGACTTAAAACTTTGCAAACGTCCTTTTCTCAAGAAGAAGCTGCTCCTGTGTCGGAACCGTCGATATTGAACAACTATAGCACATACATAGCTGCCATACAAACTGACCGTCCAATTCAACTCCCTGTATGGAAAACTTTTTTATTTGGCAAGGCTTGACAAGACAATCCGGCGTATATTATTACCCAAGGCATGACAACAATCACCGAGAAATTATTCAGATCGTACTACTATAACATATAGCTGTCATACAAACTGATCGACCAAAATCCAGCCCTTGCAGTATGGTTCCTAGGACCACATTTTCTGGCCAAAATTCAAATAACTGTAATACAGTTTTGAAATTTTGCGTATATATAGTAAATAGGGTTTATAGAAAGAATGGGAGTGTTTAAAAAGCCGCCACGCGCATCTATCTAATATACAGTGACTCAAACAAATGACCTCGTGGGGAATATTTTGCCATAGCAAGAATACTTTCCTTTCGAATTTTTTTTAAAGTTTTTTATTAAAATATAATTCAACACAAATAGCGCAAATCAACGTTAAACATTCTGCACAAAATTTCAAAAAACTCGATGAGTTTTCCCAAAATCTTGAACTTCTTATTTAGAGCTTTAAAACAAATAGCGAGTACGCAGCCCAATGAATTTTGGTATAAGGAAGTAGTAGTAGGAAGTATAAGTTCCTTGTTTACACCAATAATTTCCGCAAATAATTCGTGATTTTGAAATGCGCGGCGCGAAGTATTTCCGTCGTTTGTATGGCCAAATCCCCCAATTTTTGGTTTATCTACATGTAAACCGAGACTTGTCCAAAACAAACATTGAATATTCTTTTTTTCTTCTGCGACGATGTGTTTATTTGATTCGTTACGTTTTTGCCACTTTTCTAATTTTTTTTTTTTATAACTTAAATGAAGTACAAACTCAAAAAACCGCATCCAACAATGTAGAGGAGAAATTCTGTACATTAAATTACTTGATTTCGGTTTAAATTTCTCTGATTTAAGATTTGTTTAATTTAAAAAATCCTTAGGAGTAGCACCTCATATAAATTAGAATGGCCTGTACTGCTGTCAAATCCATAGTTTACAGTTAACACCACTTTCAAAAAGGTTTCTTTCCTATCCTCCATCACCGCGACCATAACATCTCTTTGTAGTATACTTATGTACTAAGCCTCTCTGCTGTGTGTTCACGCAATCTTTTCAAAGGAATTTTTGCCAAATTTTCGTTAAATACTATTTTCTTCTGTCTGCATGCACATTTCTTACATAATACTTCTTTGTAAGAAGGAAAGATATCACAATTTCGGCTAAGACTTTCTTCTCGAATATTTATATATTGTTGTTTGGTAAAGCTATTTTCCAACAAGAAAGCCAACCCCTCTTCAGCAGACATGCGAATTGGGCATTTCTCGTCGGTTTTATTTTCTACTAGTTTTCTTATTTTAGACATTTCATTTGAGTTGTTTAAAGTCCTTTTTAAAGTTACAGCCAAATCTATTTGACCTCTTTTACGGGCAGCCGTAGACGCAGCGGACACCATTAAGTCAATATTGTCACCTTGCTGTTTCGATAATTCCGCAGCTTCTCTTCTTTGCGTTCTTGCAGATTTTTCATTAAATGTAAGGGATTTACGGCCTACTTTTGATGTGCTTGGTATAGAATATGACAACTCCGGTTTCATTATTTCGGTTTTTGTTAAAAGCCAGTTTGCATTTTGTTTCAAAAATACATCTACACGCCGATGACTTTTTCCCCATCTGTCATTAATATATTTACATATAATTCTATTTTTTTCCTTTAAATAGACAGTGTATTCATCGGAAACGTCAATTGCAATAACGTTTTCTAACAAAAAATCAAAAACTGCTGTCTGTCTAAGGCACGTGTTTGCCTCCTCCTTCCATACTTCAAATAAATCAGCAAATCGCACGGAGTAGTGGTCTAAGAAAAATGTGAATTATTCAAAAATCGCAAAAAAGAGCAAAGTAATTTTTTGCACACAAACTCCAAATTGAGTTATTTATACAATCACAAAGTACCAAGACTACCAACTGCTACCAATTTTTTTAAGCTCTACGTAAAGTTGAAAAATATTACTTAAGCCAAAGTTAATATTTAAATAAATATTTTTCAAACTTAACAACAGTTGAACGTATTAATATTCGAGAAACAAAATATAATTACCTTTACTGTTAGTTTCAATTTTTTTCTTTTAGTTAATTTTAATTTGTTTATAAAATATTCAGTTTTGAGTTTCAGCCGAATTTCACCACTTGTATAAGCAAATAGGCAAAGTTACAATTTAACTGCTGACCACATAACGGTAAACCGATTAAAGGGAAAACAAAATATGCAGTTAACTCATGCGAAGCATCAGCTTAGTGATGGTAAAAAAAAACAGACGAAAAATCGGAACTTTTAAAAATCGATTTTGGCCAGAAAATGTGGTCCTAGGAACCATAGTGCCTTGTATAGAGAACTTTTTTATTTGACGAGAAGTCTTCACGAAATTTTGCATGGATTTTTTTGCATTTGTGAAGGGTTTTATATTACAATTTCTTAATTGGAGACCGGGATGTTTCATTTGGAGGCTGAATTTACCGACCGCTTTGCGAAAGATACCTTATTTGCCGACCCTGGCGTCAAAGTCGCCAAGCACGAGTACCAGCCAAACACTTGCAGCAGTTTCACCGAATAACAGCAATCAGTGGCAGGTACGAATATGTATGTATGTTAAAGAGATACGCTGTATATTAATACATACGTATATATTTTTTATATGTATGTATATACATGTGTTGCTGCCTATTAAAAGCTTCACTTTCTGTTACAAGCCACAGAGCACAAGAACTGAAAGCAAACAGAAATAGCACTAGAATCGAGAACAACAGAAATGAAAAGTTTGCAACATGCAATAACATGCAATGTGTGGCAATTAAAACGAGTGCAATACAAAGGGTAGCAACATAAATATGTACAATTAAATCTACATATTTGTACTTATATGTATGTATGTGTGTTTCTAGTGCAAATTGCGGACGCCGTAACTTTTGATATTCAACTGCACTTTAGTGGAAATCGCCGGGAAAGTGATTAATAAAATGTGTGGCAACAACAGCATGCACTCTGCGACCCCTCTGTGAGTGTAAGTGGAATTGCCATAATTACAGCAACAGTCACTAAATGCTGACGCTTTGCTGCTTGGAGTGGTGCGCTTTTAAGCGAGTGGCAAAAGAACACTCGCTAAAGTAATAAAATTCTGCTTAAAATATAAACAGGTTTAAATGTTATACTCCAGCATGGAAAAAATGCTGAGACATTTTTAGAAGCTTAATAAGTTGACATAAGTGTCTATCAATCTTATTTTTCGACCTACAAAGTATAAGAACTAGTTTAAAGAAATCCATAATTATTATATTTAGTTAGACTATGCTCACAGGAGGACTCTTTTTGTCGTCCAAACAGAAGTTTATGGTCGAGGGGTCAACGAGAAGAGACAAAAGGCTCGTGACACTCGAGTGAGCACAATGAGCGATATCAAAAGAGAATTTCACAATAATGAGCAACAAAAAGAGTCATTGTCTGAACGCAACCTAATTTATAGCTCGTGTGGCTCATGGCTTGGTTAAAGATGATATCGATAAAATAATGGAAACCGTTGAGTCCTATCATCATGTTAACACTGTTTCGATTACCGAGGAGCTAAACATTGCATAAAAACTAAATACAAAAAGAAGTTCGATGTATGGCTGCCGCCACATGAGTTAACGAAAAATTACCTCATGGACTGAATTTCCATTTGGTTTTCGCTGCTGAATCGCAACAAAATCAATACATTCTTAAACGGATCGGTACTGGTGATGAAAAGTGGGTAATTTACGACAAAATCAATTGCAAACGGTATTGTTTGAATAAAGGTGAGCCAGCACAAATGGTTATCAAGCTAAGTTGAATGCGCGTGAGATGTTTAAGCGGCGAATACATTTAGCTTGGAATCAGGGTTAGCTTTTGTATGAGTAGTATGTGTATTGGGTCCAACTCCTGGCCACCAGTTCAGAGCTGTATGGAAGGTTAACTGGTAGTAATTTCGGCTATGAGGTCTGACCTTGAACTTAATTTTGATACCACGAGGAGCAGCAGCCCTTGGAGTTCGCTCCAACCTGCTAATGCAAACTGGCCCCTCGGGGAGTATCGTGGTGGTTGTGGTTAAAACCCAAATGCGGAGAGAACTGACGCTTTGTCAATTGAATGTGGAGTTGCATTGCAACCGCGTACCGAACCCAAAGTATGACAGCGGTTAAGATGGGCCTCGAACTCTACCAAGATGGTTAGAGTGTCCATTCCACACTACCAATTGGCACTGAAACATGTAGCCAGTAGCTGATCAACGCATTGATTTGATTCGCTGTGCTTTTGAGCGCCGCGGGGTAAGGCTGTCGTCAGCAGGTACCCACGTTAAACACACCAGATGTTGTCTAAAGCAAGCGCTCGCTTAGGAGCGTCTACCTTTGAACAATGGAAGAGGAATTATGTTCCGTCAGGAGAACGATAGCCCACACACATCGGTAGTGAACTCGCCAAAAACTCAAGGAGCTTGATTGGAAGGTTCTTATGCATCCACGATATAGTCCGGATCTGGTACCAAGTGATTACTAGCTGTTTGTGACTATAGCGAAGGATTTGCTAGTAAAAATTTCACCTCAAGAGAGGCGTATAAAAATCGACTGTGCCAATTTGTTTGCCAAAAGTCACAAGGATTTCTATATTCCGTTCCCACGACAGTCGTGTCTACGTAATCGGAATGGACTCAGATTTTTATCCGGTCTAGGACGGTCATCTCTGTCGCTAAAACAACAACAACGGGATTTTTATGAGAGGCTATTATGAAATTCCTTCACATTAATTAAGTGGTAGCAAGTTATCCAACAAATCGGTGCATATTTGACCTAAATTAGATAAACACGTCAATGCCAAATAAAACTTTCAATTTAGGGCAAACATGATGGATTTATTTTTACTAGAGCTTTAAGAAATTTCGGGGAAAATTTAACTCTAATTTTAGCATTTGTTTACCAGTCACTTACGAAATAACCGAGTTATTCTACACTATGTAAGATAGTCTTCAATCAGATTACTATTCAACACTTTATTTGATACAGAACTGTCTACACTATCATTCCACTGGGTGCCTCATGTTGCATGCCACATGCAACAATTCACTTTACATGTTAACACATAGTTTTTTTAACTTATGATAATTTCCTATTGTTAGTTAGGTATAATATACTTATATACTTTATGTAGTGAGGAATTTTCACAGATTTTTGCCTTGAATTTCTAATGAATCTATTGTTTAAGTGCATTGTTATAATAACAATTAAAGTTACCAACTAATAATCAAACAATAAATGAGGCAACAAGAGCGGATACTGCGTCGAATACTTTCTGAGCTGGAGTGTTTTCATGCATTCGGACGACGTAACCTCACCACCGTAGCCGCTGTCTCTTAATTCGCTGAACTATGTCAATGTTTTCGTACATCTCATACAGCTTATCGGTCCATCGACTTCTGTATTCGCCGTTGCCAAGGCAGAACCTTTTTCTCGGCAACTCGTAACACCGACTCATCAAATGCTGTCATCTTCCATGCCTCTGCACCATATAGCAGGACAAGGAAGATGAGTGACTTGAAGAGCTTGGACTTTTTTTCTCAACTGCCTACTCAGTCCGAAGTAGCACCTGTTGGAAAGAGTTATTATGCGTTGCTCCAATTAAAAAAAACCATAAATTCGGTTCGGTAAACTATTTTTATTTATTTTATAATACAAAATGTGTGAAAATAATCATAAATTCAGGACCAATTCACTTTTGCTCGATATGACCATCTTTTGCCTTATGTAACTATGGCCTTTAGACGGTCAAAAAACGAATCACAAGCTGACCGAATGTGACTTGCCGGTATTTTGGCCCACTCACAGACAGTGGCTTTCTTCAGCATCTCGAGACTGCTGTATTTTTTACTTCGGACCTTGCTCTCCAAAATAGCCAAAAGAGAATAATCCATTGGATTCGCATCTGGTGAATTCGAGAGCCATTGTGTGGTCGTAATGAAGTTCGGAACGTTGTTTCTCAGCTATTCTTGGTTCTCTCACGCTTTGTGAGACGGTGCTGAGTCTTGTTTAAACGTCCATGGCTTGCGACCGAAATGTTTGTTTACCCACGGCTTCAAAGCAGCCTTCAGAATACTTTCCCGATAATATATCGCATTTACTTTGACGCCAGGCTCGATGAAAACAATTGGAGAGCGCCCATCTGCGGTGACAGCGACTCAAACCATTATTTGTGGCGGGTGCTGCCTCCTGGTGGCCAACCGATGACTTAGATTCTCGTATTAACGGTCGGTCAAGTAAACTCTATCGTTTTGAGAGTTTACGAATTGCTCAATAGGAAAAAAATTTTTCGTCCGAAAACACAATGTTCGGAATTTGACTGCTTTCGGCCAAGCGAAGCAACTGCTTCGCTCTCTCAAGTTTTACGTGTTGCTGCTTCGGTGTGAGATCATGGGCCTTTTGGAACTTGTATGGCTTGACCTTGAGCTCCTTTTTCAATATACGTCGGATGCTGCGGTCGGATATTTTCAGTTCTTTAGCCATTTGATTGGCACTTCTTCACTTTCCGAACCATCTCACGTGACGTTGCAGTCTTTTGATGATCACCTCCATGGCGTTTTGCGATGCTACCAGTATCATTGTAACGAGTGATGGTGCGATAAACAAAAAAAAAAAAACTATATTCACATTAAGGTGTTTGAGCTCACAAACAATTGCTGGCTGTGATTTTCCAGCTAAATACAAAGCAATCACACTATTACGTTTGATTTCCATCGCTGATCAGTTTTCTTGCGTTCACTTTTGGCAAAAGGCTTTTGTTACACTTGTGAACAATACTCCGAACTGTCATTCAGCAAATTTATAAACAGCTGATTCCAGTGCGACAGCTGCGCGAACAGTCTGAAGTTTGTTACACTTCGAATGCCGGACACTGGAAATGCCACAAGGACCTACTCGCCTCAGTTCTTGTCCCGTCCATTACATTTTTTGGACGCCAGAGATGTCGGCCTTTACTCGAATGGGTAAATCAACCAGCTGGGCAGCGGTACCCTTAAATAGTAATCAATTGAAGGGGGCTCTCATCCGAGGCTGTTGTCTATTTTCATTGGTAGTGCTTTTTATACATATTACGGGTCTCAATATTTCGACTTCTCACTTTGGCTCGCCTTCAAACGGTTTTTTTTTATTACCCAGAGGATACTTGCTCTAAAACCGTAGTTCCCCTTTGTGACAAACTTAATATACTCTGTTCAGTGTATAATACTTGGGAATGCAAAATCTTGAGCGCCGAGAAAAATCAAAGTTGCAACCAACTAAATTTCCCTATGAGTTAAGCCCACGCTTCTTTTAGTTATATGCAAGTTTAGTCATAGTTACGGCGCATTTGCTTTGGCCTAACTATTCTATACTAGAACCTGGTGTTGAAGAGCAATTCCCTCTTTACTCTTCACTCCAAAGGATAAGCTGCATTAACACAACAACTTTTCAGTTGGCAATTTCCAGTCTCAAGTGCTGCTGCAGCCGCCGCCTAGCTTACAAATAAACATATATACATAGATACATATATACATATACATATATAGATGTGTATATATATAAATATGTATGTATATACAAATATATGTATATACATATGTAAGTAGCATGTCAGATAACACAATCCCACTTGCATTTACCTTCGCTGCTCGTCTGCGCCGCCAACTTCATGCCACTTGGAGCTATTTCGCGTTTCTGCCTTTCGCTTGGTATTCGCGAAAGATCTCACTACTGCCATTTGCTATCGCCTTTTTGTTGCCTACAACAGTACATATATTTTTGCACCCATACATATATGTATGTACATATATGCTTGTACATATAAATGCGTTTGGAACTATTTATTGCATTAGCACACATATACTATATGTATGTTTGTATGTATGTATGTTTACTACGCAAGTGCATGCACTTATACATACATTCACATACATACATGTTATGCAGTTGCATGTTTCCTATCTGCCGCGCTTTGCTGGCTGCAGGCCTTTTTCCCAGCCATTGTCGGCGCAGCAACGCCGTTGCCCCCCACATTTGCCGCCGTCATTCACGTTAAACTCGTTTATGCTCCATACTCGCAGCACATTGTTAGAACGCCAGCAACAGCAGCAATAACAACAAGAACAATAGCAACAATACCAACAACAATACCAACAACAATAACAACAACAGCAACAATAACAACAAACAATAGCAACAACAACAATAACAACAAACAACAGCAGCAATAATAACAACAACAACAGCAACAATAGCAACAGCAAAAACAGTGGCAACGATGCGCTTCGGCTGCGCTAACCTTCCACCAACTCTACGCCCCACCGCTGGCCGCATTTCTGTATGCTTGCCACATTCGCAATTTCCTCTCGCTTTTACTCGTACCCGTGTACATATGTATGTATGTAGATGGCATGAGCATTCCGTGCCACACAAACCGAGCAAGCACAAATGGGTTAAGGTTGCACGCGGCCTGGCTGTTTTGACTGACTTTGCTAGCTGTCCGACTGGCTGCTTGCTTGATTGCCGGTTTGGTAGCTCTTGCGCTTTGCTGCTCTCGTTGTGCGCTTGCTGGCTGTTGGTTGTTGGCTGTTAGTTGTTAGTTGTTGCCTGCCCAGCTTGGCCGAGTGCCTCACTGACTGTGCCTGGCTAACACGAATCCACGCACACACACACACACACACTAACTACATACTCGCCAGTGCGTGGCTATATTTCAGCCGACATTTGCCATTTCCCTTGCCGCTTTGCGACTGCCCCTTCCTTGCGTGTCGCGTCTTCGACATCGGCTCCGTTTGTTTACTTTAGCGCTGCTTGGCTTTGCCGCCGTGTCGATCCAATGTTACAACGTCGTCGTTGCTTCGTTGGCGTCTCGTTTCCTAGGACCAGTGACCTGCTCAGTTTTTTTGGCGCTGCATCAAATTTATTATTTTAGTGTGAATGCACACATATGCCGTCGTCTATTATTGTTTGCCTCCCACTTTGTTAGTGGCAAGCTAGTTGGTCATTGGCGTAGCTGGAACTTTTGGGCGTTGTTGTAGGTGTTGCACCGACAATTTTTGGGTCATCCTAGTGGCAATGAATAAATATTTATGCTTCGTTGGCATTTCTCTCACGTAGGGAGAGTGCTGGCTTGGAACTTTGTTGGCGTGAAGTGGTTTAAACTTTTGTGGTGTATAAGGCGATAACGAAATGAAAAATATGTTTCGCTGAATTTTTAAAGAATTTACAGAATTTTATCATCATCATCTTTTGGCGCTTGTAAGCTCTCCACACATTTCGGTTATTTGCCGTTTCTTTATAATTATGTATGCTCAGCTTCCCCATGTCTTCTTTGAGTTCGTCATTCCATTTCGATCGCGGTCTTCCCTTGCTTTAGTGGTGAATGCTGTGGCCTCTCTAATAATCTTTTGCGCCCTCATGTCGTCCATTCCTGAGATCAGATGATATTTTCACCTAGTATAAGCTGATCTTACTCATCGTTCAACTTCGTCATTATCTGTTATTGCTCCAAAGATCTTTCTTAAGATCCTTCTTTCGAAGACTTCCAGTTTGGCAACACTTTTTCGAGTAGCGTTCATGATTCTGGTCCATTTCTGTATACTCAGGCTTGTTTTTGCTGTTGTTCTTTTCACATCGAAGATATTCCATTCTAAACAAGTCTCCTTCTACATCCTGACAGCTTACAATAGCCATTTACCAGACTAGGAACACCATGTCAGCTGGCAGGTCTGACAATTAGACAGTGACAGTGACAGCACTTCTACTAGAGTTCTCATGTCATATTCCATCAATATCACCTTTGCCAGCTTGTTGAGAAAGTTAGGGATAGATTCCGCGAAGACTTATCTTTATCTATAACATGTTTGTCGATTAAAAATCTACAAGTAATTTTTTCGGAATCTAGTTATAGAGTAGTGCATGCCCTGGTTAGTTCATCTGCTTCACAGTTACCTGAGTCATCACTATGTTTTGGAATTTGTTGCAGGTTTATCGTGAAATGAGCTTTTAGATCTATATCCAATAAGAAAACAAGGCATTATATCAATATCTTTGATTAAACCCTAAGAGAGACTTTAACGGTTCAAACGGTTTCCAGTGCGCCCACATTCTTTGTCATAAAAAAGAGGTTTCTTTAATTGCTGTGATCACCGCTTGGGAGACCTAGCAGTGATCTGCTAGTTATAAGACAATTTTGGTATGCAGCTTACACCTGCATCCCTGTCCACCTCATCCTTTTCCCACTCTCTCTTGAAAGGGAAAGCAATATGAAAGAACGAACTTAAGCTTAATTCTATAGCATTTCGAATATCCATGGTACTGGCTAGAAATAGGAATCTACCAAGACTCGTTTAATACTCCTTATTACAAACGAGAAGTACGGATGATTTCCTCATTCTAACAGCTGACTTCGATGATAGTTGTTTACAAAACAAGTCTTTAGGTAGTGCTTGACTTGGCGTTGTTCTAAAGGTTCCATCGATACATATATTAGCTGATCTCTGTATACTTTCCATACCCCTTACATCATATATTTTTTCCATTATTGGCCATACCAATATACCGTATATCATAGTCATCCTTACAACTGCTGTATAGAGCCAACGACTTACGAATGGCGCTAGTCCCCGTTTGGGTCCACCATACTTTTACAGCTGTAAAGTCCTGTAGCTGCTTTCTTTGCCCTAGTGTCCAAGTTCGGTTTCAAAGAAAGCTTACTGACTAAAATCAGTCCCAAGTAGCTTGTTCTGTGTACGCTAGTGAACAATACTTGCTCTGTCTCGATAGCATTTAAGTTAGGTCGAACCAGCCGTACTTTTCCCATCGATTTATGTCGTTTAATATTATTTACATAAGATTAGAGAGGATATTTGGGGACTTAGCTCTAACCGAAACCGCCAGCTTATCAGCTAGCCTCCTTCTTTTTTAGATCTAATAATATTTTATTCATTGTTAAGATAGAAAACTAACTTATAAGATGAGTTTCCCATGAAGTAATCAAGTACGATATGAAGATTAGTTGAACAAAATATAAAACTAAATTTCAAAAACCCAAATAGTCAAAAGCCTTCTAGAGTTCAGGGGTTTTCTGGGGTCTACAGGCGTTCTGAAGATTGAATACTTCTCTTGAACCGTTACGTAGTTGTCCATTGCTAAGAAACAAAACTGGTCTATGATTGACTCACGAACTTACCAGACTAACGTAACCTAACATCGAAGTGGTTTTGTTGGTCCGTCTTTCATTATTTAATCAAATTATATTACAGTTATTATCCTAATAGCTATATTGGTCCCATTTTATTTGAAAATGAGTGTGAATTAAAAAGTGGACTTCTTGCTTTCAGAAGCAAACATTCAAATTCGGTAACAAGCAAACTCTGTGAAGTCAATTGGCGATATCAAGTATGTGATTCTGTATATATGGCTTCTACGACGTCAGTTTTTGCGTTATGGATTTAAAATTTTGCACACGTGCTTTGCATTCCAAGAAGCTGCACATTTGTCGGACCCGGCGATATCCGACCACTACAGCATATATGTAGCTGTCATACAATCTGAACGAACGGCATCAGGCCCTTGTATGGGAAACTTTTTTGTTTGACAAGTTATCTTTACGAAATTTGGCATGAAGTATTGCTGATGATAGTGCTACAATCTCTAAAGATATTTTTCGGATCGGTTCACATATGGCTGCACACAAACTGAACGATCAGAATCAGGTCCTTGTAGGGAAAACTTTTTTGTTTGACAAGTTATCTTTACGAAATTTGGCATGAAGTATTGCTGATGATAGTGCTACAATCTCTAAAGATATTTTTCGGATCGGTTCACTATAGCATATGGTTGCCATACAAACTGAACGATCGGCATCAGGTCCTTGTACGGAAAACTGGTTTATTTGACAAGTTATCTTTACGAAATTTGACACGAATTATTGTTCACCACTGTGCTATAATTCCCGAGCATATTGATCAGATCGGATCACTATAGCATATAGCTGTCATACAAACTGGTCGAACAAATTTAAGACTTTGTATGAAAAACGTTTTTGTTTGACAAGTTATCTTTACGAAATTCGGTATATGTTATTCTCTGAGGCTTTAAAATCACTATAGCATAATCAAACATACAAACATGTATGTATATATGGAAATACACATATAGTACCTGCATACATGCAGCCTTTTTAATAAGTAAACAATATTCTATTTTCAGCAACAAAGCAACGATAACATGTTTCACATGAAAATTTATATGTAAATGCACCTATTCATACACCATCACATACATATGTATGTATGTACTTACCACAATTCCCGCCTATTGCCCATACACTCTTGCCACTCTACACCACACAGCAATCTACGCTTCGATCTCTTTTATTGCCATTTTTACTTCCAACACAGCCTGCAGACGACGGGCCACGAATCGTCGGCCTGTGTGTGGAAGTGTTGTCGCAGCATCTCCTTTCATTTTCATTTTCATTGCGTCTTTGCTCTTGACATCACATCGTCAGCATACTTTTGCATGTTTGCGCATGCATTTACATAAGCACACACACACATGCGTGCATGTATGTGCATCATCACTGGTGCATCACTGACCCTCTCAAATGCTTCCCGCTTCCGCAAACTGACAATTGCAGCCAACTTCCCCTGCAGCCGTGCGCCCGCCAACGACAACAACTTTTTTTTGAGCACACTGCCTCCTCTTTGCCAAACTCGCATCGTCTGCGCGCTCAATGCACTTATCAGCTTGGTGCATGTGTGCGCAAGCTCTCTCTCTCTGCCGCACGCTTTAACTCAGCGATTGCTTTTTTTTGTACGTATCTATAGGCGTTTTATGGCTTTTCTTGCATTGTTTTCTTCCGTGCAAATGCAATTCTGTAGCGCCGCAAGCTAACTACCCTACGCTGAGCCGGCGCTCTGGCAAACAGCTTGCTTGCTCTCTGCGACACGTCAATTTCGAGCGGCTGAGTGCATTCTCGTGTTTCACAATTGACACAGCTCACAGCTAATCTGCTGGTCGGCGCTCAGTTGTTGCATTCACATGCTCAGCGCCCTCGTGAGTGGCACTGCACCTCGGCGACTACATGTCCTACCGCACCAATATTGCAAGTATGCCTCGTCACTAGCTACGCGCTGGTAGTTGGACTGACTGTGTGTTGTAGCTGGTGGCTGGGTCTGTGACGCAAAAGCCTCCCCATTGCAAGATCCCTAACCTACGCCACACGACTTCTGTTGCGGCGGTTCTCTGTGGTCTCTGTGCAGCGCCACGGAGCGTGTGGTGTGTACAAATGCAACTGTGTGTTTGCTCGCAGCCAGAGACAATAAAAAAACACGAGTAAAAATGGCAAAAGCAAAAGTCCATAAAAAATCGCAGGGTTGCAGGCAGTGAAGTCAAGAGCAGGCTAAGGCAAAGAGTAAAAGGCAGCAAATCGCCTTGGAGTTATTGTAGTCTGGTTGTGTGCAATAAATGTGCAATTGCATTTATGTGTCTGCGATTTCGCATTCGGTCGTGCTTTTTCGCTTTTATTTTTTGCGTTTTATTGAATCGTTACTCTTCGTTTCTTGGTCTTTACTATGTCGGCAACACCATTGCGTATTATATAGTAGGTATAAATATGTGTCTGAATGCTTTACTTAATATTATTTTTTTTGGAATTCATCTAGCTAATCAGAAGTTAAGTCTGGGGTACGTTGGAACTATCCATAACTGGTCACTTCACAGATCAGAAATCGTGTAAGTTAATCTACACTTCGTAGATACCTACGACAACTTCGAAAAGATGATCGGGGCACCCCTCAAGTTGGGGTCCTTTCCTCTTTGCACTGGCTCCTAGTGATGAACGACCTTTTAAAGGAACTTGAGAAACTCTGGGATAGAACTTGTAACTCTTCCGGAGAAACGAAAATTCCTGAACACAGTTTACGATCTAATCCAAGGTTATTTAAATGTGGTTAGAAAGTGAACAGAGCGAAATGGTTTAGCCATAAATCCAAATAAAACTGAGATAGTTTCATTTACTAGGAGATTCAAACCCCCTTATGATACTCTCCCATTGTTCGAAGACTCTATTCTTCAACCGTTGGAAGTTGGGAAATGCTTGGTGTGGCTTGATAAGAAGAGAGTGAAGAAAGCATCGGTCATCTTATACAGTTATAAGGAAGCAATTGAAAACAGGTAAAGCTTCTCACCAAAAATGTTTTATGGAGTCGATTTCTGGTGGAGGGTTCCAGAAAAATCACTCTAGCTAAGCTGAAGTGTATTCGAAGAGCGGCGCTTATCGCCATTTGTGATGCACTGAGAACCACCTCTATAATGTCAATCGAAGCCATTCTACACGTTGCACCTGCAGACATAGCTGGTAGGTGCTTGGCGGCGAAGGCTGCTATTATACTTAGCGAAGCTGGGTATATAAGAGACCCCGAGCAGGGGCACACTGAAATTCTACACTATTTCAATTGCATTCCTTATCCTGGTGTCCCTTCTCGCCTCACACTCCTGCACGGCGGCGCAAAATCATTACAGTAGGGGTGCAGTGAGCTTTTTCGCGGATGTTTTCTGTCGTTAGCTCTCCATCAATTCACCTTTCAGAATTCGAAACAACTTCAAACAGAAGTAGCAGTCATCTGGTTAACATTAGATGTACAGCATCCTTCAGAGAAATGGGCATCCACCCCGTTAGTCCAGCGCCTATGCTAGTTTAGAGCTCGCTGACTGTGCGCTCAAAATGTATCAAATAGTGCATGAGTTTCATTAGCAAAGGCATCATGCTTCTTCCGTAATAGACTTAAAAGGGTGAGCGGTTACAGTGGAATCGCCCGAAACAGCAAAGCCGATGAGTTTGCTAGGCAGGGCAACATTTCCCCGATTGAAAATGAGTCGGTTTACGGATATCTTCATGCCTTAAAATAGTCACACTTCAACGCTTAATATTTTTTAAACGGTTAGGTTTAAAAAAATGTGAGAGAGCACTTTGTAGAGCATTCAATTTGCTACAAAATCTATGCAACGAGGTAGTTTTTGTTGGTAATTTTTACAATTGTGAACTCATACTTGGAGAGTTTTGCTTAGAGGTGTCAACCAATTTTTCAGAGTAAGACGCTTTTTTTATAGAAGCGGAAAGCATCGAAAGCCAGAGTGCGGACCTCTCAAGAACTCAAAACTCCGCCATGGAACCGCCGGTTAAGTAATACTTCGTGGGAGGAACGTGTTATTTAAGGCTCCTCTATTGTGCAGACTGACGGACGCCTATCTGTTGAAAAGTCACAGTTTTGTCTTAATGAATGCGAACGCTTTGCTAACGGCTTTCGATTTCTCAGTCCACTGACTCATCAGTGTTAAATTAGCGACTGTAAAGCTACCAACGAGTGTCGTTTTTAGTTTTTCCCTTGTATCTGAGAAGCGAGGGCAACAAAATAATACACGTTTAGAGTCTTCTATATACTCTGTAGACGTCGGACAGTTCAGACTAATGTCATTATGGAATCTGCAAATGTAGCTTCTAAAGAACCCATGATGCCACTAAGTATTTAGGTCAGTTGGAAATCCAGATCCTATCGTCTGTCCGTCCATGACTGAATGTCCAGTACAAGTCTGTGGGTCTACCACTCTTTGTATGCCACCGCTGCTGCCACATTTTGGTGCTTTTATTCCTCTCCTCTGTCTTTGTCGATACTGTTTTAGGCGCTTATAGCTGACATAATAGCTCGAGTTCATCTCTCTGGATGTTAATGGATGGCATACTGACTAATACTTCAGCAGCGGCGGTTGATATAGTCCGGAAAGCACTTATTACCCTGCAGAAAACCTATGCACTGCAATTATTTGTTTGGTCATCATTCTCGATAGAGCATTATAAATTTTGATTGCTTTACCAGAAGTTTACGCCAGGTGTTCCTTAAGTTTAGATTTGGTATCCAATATTACTCGCAGACCTAATAGACCTAAGGTCGCGGATCATTCCTCAATTATATATCTATCTACTCGCAGATACTTGAGCAACGGCTGTGAAGTAAGCTCTACTCAGTCGTCCACTTTCCTGGTACTTATGAGTAAAGCTTCTGTTTTGTACTCCGCCATTTCCAGACTCACAGCAGAGAACCATTGGCGTAGACCATTTAAGCGCTCATTGGATTTATTTCTTAACTGTTTAGCCACTGCTACCAGCATGAGATCGTCCTGTTTAGTCTATTCTTTGCTGTCTTCTTAGTACACCGTCATACATGAGATTTCATAAGTGCGCCTAATACTAAGCTTTGGGGTCCTCCACTGGAGATAGTTTAGCTTTTAGTGCCTTCGTCCGTATCAAAAATTAGCGTTATGTTTTTAAAACCACTCGTTATAATGTTTATGAGGTATTCAGGGCCACGTATTATATTTGATCCAGAGCTTCGATTAGGTGTGCACATTTTGTCGTATTGAACGCATTCTTGACATCCGGGTAATCAGTTTATAAAAACAGTTAGTCTATCTTAAATTTCTTCCTTAAATAATTATTTTTTCTTTTCTACCTATAATTTAATCACTTTATTCTTCTCTTCTCTTACAGCTCCATAGTGGCCACAGAAGACGGTAGATAAAGAACTTCATTCAAGTCGTTTTACATATAGATATTGCATACATACGGTACATATGTATATGTATGTATGTGGATGAGATGTGCAATTCTTGGCCCTTAAACGCTCACAATGCATTTTTGTGGCCGCCGGTGTTTTGAAAATCTATGATAAATGCAATTTGCCAGCGCGAAATGTGTGAATTGGCAACCGCAAAGTGAAAAAGTTCGCAATAAAATTGCCTCGCAAAGGCAAGAAAGTGCTTGTGGTGGCTGCAATTTGATTGCAACTACACTTGCAACAAAGCTGCCATGCACCAGTGAGCATTTTTTGGAGAACCGTGTCTAGTAATACAGGTTTTGTGTGAAAAATGTAAATAAGTATGTGCGAAAATATATACAAAAAGCAAAAGAAAAAAGAAAAAGGCATTTAATTGCAGTGCGCATGTGTTGAGCTCATATAAAGTTGCAAAATGCATATGATTAAAAAATCAAAATGACATTGTTGACGCGTGAAGTTTGTAGAGGAAAATAAGAAAACGCAACAACAAAAGTGTAATAAAGCAAAGCAATAAGCAAAGAACATTAATTTCTCAATCATAATTTTCAAAAGTTGTGCAATAAAAATATGAGCGCATTTTCACAGAGAAGCTTTAACGTGCGATATTACGAGTGCCACCTCGTTTAAGGTGTACTGCGAAGATTCAAAGTTTTAGACGCACCGATAGGTAAGTCAAATACTATATATATTCTTTCTAATATCGTTTGGTATCGAACGGCTCGGAGAGGCGCTTTCCGATTTTGACGGAGCCTTTGATATTGCTTAACGTCAGTTTACACAGCCGTATTAGTTTTGGAGGCTAAAGCCATGTGTAAAATTTCACCCAACTGTGGAAAGTCTCTGAGCGCCGTTCACTTGAGAGTGGCCAGAAACGATTCCTTTACTTATGGCTCAAGTAGCTCACGACTTCTGGTCTTACACCAAGTATCTTCGAGGTAACCAAGAGACATTCATTTGAATTAGCTAATACTATCTCGGATGTCGAAGGAATGCCTGATCACAACTATGACTCAAATGCTGCCAATAATTCGACTGCTTGTGCTTCCGAGTGAGTACCATGTAGGTAGGTAGGTATTAGTCCAGCCCTATCGGGCTCAATTAGCACTTGATGTGCCATTTTGATGCACTGTTCGTAGAACCTCCTGTATTTGCTATTACGTTTCACCTTCTTTTTCAAACCATTTTGAGGTTTCGATGAAACTACTTATGTCCTATATGCTTTTAGTGGAAATCCATTCAAGGTTTGATGCTAGATGGATTCCAAGTGTTTTGTGTCGGATCTGTGCTAGAGCTGGGCATTCGCAGAGAAAGTGGAAGATTGTTTCCTTGTTTCCTGCTACTCCGCAGCCACGGCAGATGTCGTTGTAGGGCATACCCATTTTGGATGCGTGTTCCCCAAATGGCCAGTGCCCTGTTGTGGTAGCTGTTACTCTGTAAATACTTTTCCCTGACCTATTTAATAAGTCGTTGCTTCTTTTACTGTCATATGTTGGCCATAATTGTTTAGTTATGACGCATTTGGTAATGTTTTTCCACCAATTATTTGCAACTTGTTGAAATTGTCTATTGATCTCTCCTTCGATTGATCCTAGCGGACTTGGTATTATCTCGGATTCGTTGAGAAAAGCTCCTGCCTTTGCCAACTCGTCTGCTTTTTCGTTACCGAAAATGTTCCTGTGGCCGGGAAGCCAGATCAAGTTTTAGTGCTCTCTTGCAGTTGTGTACTATGCTGGAGTTTGTCATGGGTGAAGACAAGACCAGGAGCGCCGCCTGGCTATCCGTAAATATAGTTGCTTTATTTATATTCCCGCGGTTTTCTAATAGAGCTTCGCAGGCTTTTTCTATGCCTAGTACTTCTGCTTGGAAGATGCTAGTCGAGTTCGGTAGACGTATAGAGAGAGATATGCCAAGATCAACGGAGAATACCCCCGTGCCTACTCCGCAGTCCATTTTGGACCCGTCGGTATAGACTGAGATGGTATCCTCCT
Organism: Bactrocera tryoni; assembly: GCF_016617805.1. Classification (NCBI taxonomy): domain Eukaryota; kingdom Metazoa; phylum Arthropoda; class Insecta; order Diptera; family Tephritidae; genus Bactrocera; species Bactrocera tryoni. The sequence goes on along the minus strand of NC_052501.1, from coordinate 70,675,922 downwards.
CTTCTATTGAACCTCTTCTCCAATCTCGTCTAGATGGTATCCTCACCTGGGAATGTCTATTGAAGTCCAACTTTGGGAGAATGTAGTCTGATTTATTAATGGTGAGTGAGTACCAACTAAGCATAACAAATTTTTTGAATTCTTTCGACCCGAAATTTATATTGAAACACTCGAGACCGGTATATGTACCGTATAGGCATCCAAACTAGTCCAAAATAAAATGCTTAAAGCAGCCCGTGGAATGAGTTGAACTGAATATCAGATTGCTATTGATTGAGTTCAGTCATTACCTCAAGGTGAGGATCACACTATTTAAATGCTGTTCTTTGTGAAGCCATAAAATAAAACTCCCGTGATCAGATCATATAGGTATGTAAGTCGACAAAGCCTTGAGGCTTATATAAATCAGCTTAGAGGTTTTATTTCTTTTTCCACCAGTTCATTATGTCTAAGAGTGGGAGCTCCGTGGTTTTTGAGCCAATTCACCATAAGTTGTTTCTGTCTTAATCTCGTGATGACCAAACAATGAAGAAGAAAGTGTTGAGTTATTTCTACCTTAACTTCATCCAGATAGTTTCCAGTACTGGGCCCAAAAATACACACCCTTAACACAAGAACACCGTTAGAGCAAAGACCAGTTAGAAGCGCTACAACTAGGGAAAGCCTACCGACCGAAAAGCTCTTTAAACTCTTTTACTAGTAACCCAGCGCTGGTTTAATGGCAGCTGATGAAATTCTCGGCGGTATTGTGGAAAAGCTCCTAAACTAAGGAAAGCCTAATCGTACTGAAGGCGGCAAACTCTTTAAACTCACTAACTAATTCGCCAATGCTAGTTAAGCTCCCTCGAAGCGCATGTATCCAGTAGTAAAATACAAGAAGAGTCTAGTGCCTCGACGCGTTCCTATTATATTAATTTCTTAGCTCGTCAGCTCTGCTGTTAACCGCAATTTCATTGTGGTCTGGCAGTCATAGAATGTATTAATCCAAAGTAAATGTTGTTGCTGTTGTAGCGGAAGAAAACATTCTTAAAGTAATTTCGATGAATGAAGCCGAGTTGACAGTCCTTGGCGGGATAAAAATACAGGTCCGTTCTGGTTACTTAGACCTGACTGACGTTGGAGCGGTAGTAAAGTAAGTTAAGGTTAGGCATTCCTTAACTAGCCATAAATGCAAGGTTGGTGAGCTCAAGGATAGTCACTTCACAAAAGGAGGCATAAATCTACTTCTGCATTAATGGCAGCAACCCGGCTTGAAAAACGTCTCAATATTTGGGTAGGTGGAAAGTAATGTTGATGGATAGTTCCTTAAAGTGGACGGTGACACCAACATTATTCCACAAGTTTTGACACATTCGTAAAACAACTTACTGGTTCGCTCTTTGAGCGGATTCTAGCCACTCACATCTCTCTGGTACCAATGTGGGGCAGAAAATACCGCCAGAGGTTTGTTTGGTGACACCATGATCTCAAAATATTCGCTATAAATCCATAGTGCGCGCGGATTCCTGAGTGTTAAGACACATGTTCGGATCGATGTACCTATAAATCAATCATGCTGATATGAAACTTGATCTTGTTACCTGGTTGAACTCCGCAGTAGCGCAAAACTCGTTTCTGTGTTTTTTTTTACGAAATTCTTCTTCTTCGCTTAAATTTTTGGGGCAGCAAAATCAATCCAAACTTATGAGATTAAAAATTACGGCTCTATCGCTGGCTCCAGTACTCTTTTTAGAGGTTCCAATTTGTTTTTACTAATATCTAAAGCTTCCAATAATTATTTTATATTTGCGGATATTATATAGAATCGTTTTTGTTGGTTAGCACTTTGGAATGTTTTGCTTTCTTCGCCCGCAGTCCGACAGGTATCACAAGAAGCCTGTTTTTCTCCAAACCAAAGTCAAAGCCTTCCTAGATCAGTAGCCCAATATTTAAATCCCCGATTTATATAGAAAAAGTATTAAAAATTATATAATAAATAAAAAAAAAAACTTAACATGGCCCATGAGGGGATCGAACCCGCGACCTTCGCGTTATTAGCACGACGCTCTAACCAACTGAGCTAATGGGCCAGTGCGATTTTATAGGACAATTATCGCACTTGACTGAGCGCTACAATGTTTGAATAGTTTATGTGACAAAAATAGTCTTAATTTGAGTATATTGTATGTAGTTTTAGGATGTGAAAATAAATTTACATTAATTATAAATTTTATTCGAATTGATGAAAAAAGCCTATGCTGATTACTAAATGACGCGCCAAAGCCAACTCGCCAACTCGGCTGCTAAATTGATGTAATAAGTCCGTAGAATTACTGTAATCCATGCAAATTTTTTCTACGGAAAAGTTAGCTGAGCGATTAAGTTAGAGTAAAAACACCAGTTAGAAAATTTTAACCTAAAACTTGGGCAAAAGAAAGGTCTGTATGCGTTTTGCTCCATATATCGATTACATAAGGGCAATGAAGTGAAAAAGTTGTTGATGAAAAAACAAATTTCTCTTCTCCACCACCAACCTCCGTATTCACTTGATTTATAACCATTGGACGGACTATTTTATATTTCCAAAACTGAAAACCAAATTGAAAGTGGCATTTTACGTTGATATTCCAGGCATTCATCAAGCAGCCATAACTGAGGTACTGAATAGCCTTACTATTTTTAGGACTCTTATTAATGCAATGTGTTAAAATTACTCCTAAAAGGGATAAAAATATTTAATTGCGCCCAACGTGGGGCTCGAACCCACGACCCTGAGATTAAGAGTCTCATGCTCTACCGACTGAGCTAGCCGGGCTGTTGTGAGCATGGCAGCCAAAGTTCCATTTGTTTCCGTAAACATGATTACAGTATAAAACTACTCAAAATGAGTCACTTTGATAAAAATAGAGCTCATTGTGATACGAGTGAATATAATTAGTGTAGCGAGGGAGGACTTTTCAGCTTCAATTCTACTATTACGTGTACAGTGAAAACTGTCATAAGTGGACACTGGCAGGACCAGCCTTTCTCTTAATAGAGTTGTTCGTTTAACAGAGCTTTTATTGTATAAGAAAATTTATATTGGCATTTGTACGGCAAGTGAAGAAGCTTGGTATAACCCTGTACTAAATGCAATGAGAATCTATTTTTTGGACTTAAGCCAGCTGCAGTTAGCGGAGAAAAAAAGAAAGAGATATATTCCTTTTTATTGAAAGTGTAAGTAGGGAAAAACTTTTCTTTACTTCATGCAATCAAAAAGAGTCGCTATTTGTTTACTACTTGACAGGCATTATTAATATGAAATACTGACCCTACATCTTTATTTCGACATTTTCATTACTTGTAATGCAGTTCATTTGACAGAAAATTACATTAGTTCGTCAACCGCGCTATAAGTCCCTCATTATTCACGTCCTGCTATATGGTGTGGAAAAGTTCTGCGGAAGATTTATGGTTCTTTGCGCATTGGCAACGCCAAATATCGCATTCGATGGAACGATGAGCTGTAAGAGTTATGCGACGACATTGACATATGTACATAGTTCAGTGAATCAAGAGACAGCGACTTCGTTGACTAGGCCATGATGTTCGTATGGATGAAAAAACTCAAGCTCTGAAAGTACTCGATGCAGTACTCGCCGGGGGAAGCAGAAGAAGATCAAGACCTCCATTCCGTTAAAGAGACCAGGTGGAGAGAGACCGTCTACACTTGGAACAGCCAATTGGCGCCAAACAGCGAAAAGGAAGAACGACTGGCTCATAAAACAATACTCCTGGGGTATAAAAGAGGTGTCTTTAAACAACTTCTCCCTTTTCTATGCAGATATTTGGCAAATACAACTCAGAGCGCTATGTTTTCGGATGGTTATAACTTATAACTTTATGAGACTATGTGAAACCCCCCTAATTATTTATTATATTTAGAATCTATTGCAATATTAATCACCATTACTTTTGATCCTTTTTTTTATGATTTACTTGTGATTTGTTTATCACATAAAAATACTAATTTGCGCCCAACGTGGGGCTCGAACCCACGACCCTGAGATTAAGAGTCTCATGCTCTACCGACTGAGCTAGCCGGGCTGATAAAGTACCGTTATTCAGTTTGTCAATGATAAATAGCTGAAAGTTATAAGATAAAATATTTATTCTTAAATTCATTAAATCATTATATTCACCGAAAAAGCGTTTATTCAAGTAGATAGATAGATATAATTTAGTTGAGGTATGCGACCTAAGGCCTAAAGTCTATTGTGTTCTCTCCTCTGTGACAAACATTTTCACAAAAGCCCAGCACTTGAATGAAATCCAGAAAATTGATGTGATCCGTAGCCAAATATATGGGTACACGGATCTTGAAACTACGTCTACAGATGCACGAGAGTTTCCAGATCCATATCGCTAAGCCGGCAGTTTGATCAAGTTGCCATACTCACGTTGTAGAGGAGTTTCTTAAGCAATGCCAGTGTAGAATGCGACTAGTAGACGGAATATGTCTCTGAGTAGGATAATCGTGTCTTCACTGTCCACTCTTTCCTCCGAGCGGAGCAGCTCCTTAACGGTATGGAACCACACCGCAATACAGGCGTTTGGTTCCATCAGCCTAGAAGCCGCAGCAGGGCGAACGAGTTCGTCGGCCAGCTCATTGCCGGTTACCACTTTATGCATGGCACGCAGATCAGGTGTACACGGTTGTAAACCGAAAGGCTATTCAACCGTTTTATGCGCTCCTAAACCAAGAGCGATTCGATTTCAAAGGCTGAAATCGCTTTTTGTGACAGCACTACGGCTGAGTATGGCTTATCGCTGCGATGGTTGAGATAAATTTCTACACATTAACTTGTAGCAAAGACCTCTGCTTCAAATATGATTGGAAAACAGCTCGTGGTTCCGTCCGTTGGGCGGTCCTGCAATACCTACACCAATACCTCCGATATTTTCGAGCCTGCAGTTTACAATTGAATTGTGCTGCGACTCAGCAGTAGATCCAGCGTGGAATTATATCCAGTCCGTCTTATTGCCGAGGGTAACTTTAAACTTCTTTGGAAAGTTTACACTTTTTGTAACGCCGTCTCTTGGAAGAAAGCCTAGTTGTGCATCTACAAATAAGGCCTTCATTTGTTGAGACGATACTCATATAACCTTTCCTTTTCCACATCCCTCTGCCACCGTAAGTAGCATGATATGCTTCGCTGTCTAATTCATGAATATATGGAGGGCTGTGAGCTCCAGCATGTTTTTTTTATATTCAAGTTAAAGAAATGTTTAATGAAAGTTCTGAGAGAATTGCTGATAGCTCGGACTGCTGATTAAGTTTACTTCTTGGGTTTAAAGACGAATGTTCGTCTCAGTCTGTCAGTGGTAAAAAATCTGATTTGTACCTTTTAATGCAGATTGAGACAATGTGTCTGTTTCGGTTAGTTTCGGTTATTCCAATAGTGGCTGGCGGAATTTTATGATAGGTTTCAAGGTTACTAATGTCAACAAATCAAATTTATTGCTAAATGAATACACACAACATGCATTCTTACACATTCCTGTAATGCCTTCTGCACAATCTGACACTTTGACTTTGCTTACAAGCACTTCGTTCGCTTAGAAAATGAAAATTGACAATGTCTCATAGCATTCCAACCAATGTTTCCAAGTCACTTGTTTTCGCGTATGTAATGTGGCGCCAATTTTTAATGTAACGCTTGTTGACACCATTTGTCATTTGACATTGACATTTGTTGTGTGTATATTTTCAATGTTCGCATTATGAAGTATAAGTTATATATCGATTTATATGGATTTAAGGCGAAAATTGTTCCATAAACCTTAGGGTGGGAATGTTAACTACTCTAATCGGAGTATTATCTGAAAAATCATATAGAGTACAGCTATTTCTTCATCTGCTTCCACTAGCAGTCGTCTCTCATGGTTTCTGCTGCGGTGGTTAAGAAGTCCAGGTCTCGGATCTCTATTCCGGCTTCGGTCTTTAGTTCGTTTACGAAAGCTATACAGCGTAGATTGCTCTGAAGCGCATTTTGGAGCTATGGTTTCAGGTTTTCTTCTTTCATCAGTTCGTTGAGCAGGGCGTCTGAGTTTGTTTTCCGTATTGCCGGACTTCCTTTTACCCTGTCTTGGTCCGCCATGACGTGTTGTCGTATTTTTTTGCAGCAACTCGGCATAACTGCGACCTTCTGTCCGTTTAATTAGTGCTGCTTTTGGCTGTATTCTGGTTCGGTTTGCTCGTTTTTGCATTTTAAGCTAGTCACCTTCTTGTCCATCTAGTGTTGTCTTGGGTGTGGTCTGCGCTTTTATCTCATTTTGCCTGCTGTTTAATTCCTCTTATTCGACATTGTATTTCCAGGTCCTCGCATCCTTTCTTTGATTTTTCTTCTACTGGACCTGGTGCAGTCCACTTAGGATGTGCATCAGCTCAGGAACTAGCAAAAAGGATGTACTTGCGTTCGCGTGTTCTATATACCTTTCTGCCTTTATCCAGTTCCGGCGAAGGCTACCGATGATATCGTAGAGCTCATCTAACTCAGATAACCCATACCTAACTTCGGTTATGTTTTTCTGCATTAGCAACCGCTGGTCCAAGCAAAGGGGAAGCAATTTCATACAAACAGCGTGGATTGTGCTTTCGATTGCGGATGGCGGATGTGGCATTACGATGAAAGCCATTCCTGCAAAATTTACGTACTGTGGTATCAAAATACCATTTCCAAATCGTTTGTCAAAATGTAATTCTAGCAGATCGTTCTCTATCCGCCATCTGGAACCCCGGCTGAGCCTTGCAATTGGGGATTTTTTGTCTATTGGCTTCCGTTGTACTTAGTATTCCTCGTCGGTTTGTTGTCCCCCTCTCATGGGTAGGTGTTCCCTCAAGGCAGCACCTAAGTGGTTTTGGATCCCTATTTTCTGGCGGTGTCTATTCACCTTGCCACCGGATATTTGTATGGTGTTTTAGGTGTTTTAATCCGAGCCCTTGTCTCCTGTCAATCTTGGTCAGTGTCTGTTTATGGAGTATTCGCAGCTAATCTAGGAATTTAGACTGTCAAAAATAAAAGAGTTCGCCAAGCTATAGCTCTTGCTTGCCTGAGCTCGGCTATGAAACTGTATACTGACTACTAGCAATTTAGCCTCATTAAATTTGTCTTAGTGACGCGCCGGCATTAGCATATTAGTCTTGTAGCATCTCGCTCAGCACAATTAATAAAGTTTTAGCTTTGGTAAGCTCTAATGCATAAATTCTTTTCAATTTTGATTTTGTCAAAGTGACAGTAAAAAGACTAACTGTAAAGTAAGTGACCCGAGTCCATCTTTTTTCAAATGTTGGATAATGGAATGAAACATAAAATGTTTATCGCTAAGGGTTTCAACTATAATAATATGGAACATTAATAAAAAAGCACTAACAATGATGCTCTAAAGATTCGAAAGTTGTGTGCAAAGTGGGTGCCTCGCAAGTTCATAATCCAATAAAAACAACGAATAACTGATTCTGAGAAGTATTTGAGCGCTCTTTAATCGTAATAAAACCGAATTTTTGCGTCGGTGTGTGACAATAGAAACATAGCTCCATCATTTGTCACTGGAGTTCAATTGACTGTCATTCTAGTGAACTGCACATAATAAACCGGTTCTCAGGCGTGGCAAGACGAAAAAGTCGGCTGGAAAGTTTATGAAGTCTTTTTGTATGCATGTTGTATAATACATACTCAACGACTGATTACTGAGCCAGTTATAATCCTTTGCACTGCGTATTTGGTTGCAGTTCTTTTCTACTATTACAAATACTTAGCAATTGTATTATTTTTGAGGAAGAATCTGTTAAAAAAGTTACGCGGGTATTCAAATGATTCCTACAAACATGAATCTCGAACAAATGCTTATGATTTGAAATATAATTTTTGTATTTATGAGTTGTATTAAATTTTGACATAAAGAAAAGGATCCTAAGTTATCCTTGTTCTAGTTCTAAGTTACTTCCCCACCAATTTTCAACCAAACCGGTTTAACCGTTCTTCAGTTATAAATGGTGTAACAAACAACAACTTTCTTTCATACATATAGGTTTGCGCCCAACGTGGGGCTCAAGAACCCACGAACCTGAGATTAAGAGTCTCATGCTCTACCGACTGAGCTAGCCGCCCAGTTATTGACAATCTGTCAGAAAGCACATTTGTCGCTAGTAACAGTGAATACTTAAGAGTTGCTCTCTTTGCATTTTACTTTTATATGTTGACTCTCATGCCAAAGCTCGAATCTTGTTGAGTGTCTTACAAACACGAGTATATACGATTAATAAATAGAAAATATTCAGTGGAGTATTGGCTACTAGGTCAAGTATCGCCTTTGTCACAAATCTTTTATGTGGCCCATTAGCTCAGTTGGTTAGAGCGTCGTGCTAATAACGCGAAGGTCGCGGGTTCGATCCCCTCATGGGCCAAGGCAACTATTTTGTTTAATTCAAAGATTGTACTAAATATTTTAAATGAGTTCAACATAGTCAAATCAAATACGGGGTTTATCTCAGTTAGTAATACGCTTAGTAGTTTCTCAGTTCTCTCCAAGAAGCTGCTTTTTTTTCGGTACCAACAATGTTGGACCACTATAGCATGTAGCTGTTATACCAACTGAACGATCGAAATCAAGTTCTTGTATGGAAAACTTTTTTATCTGATGAGACATCTTCACGAACCCTACAACCTCCGAAGAAATTGTTCAGATCAGTTCACTAAAACATATAGCTGCCATACAAACTGATCGCAAAAATACAAGGCTTGTAGGGAAAACTTTTTCATTAGACGACATATGTATGTATGTATGTTCACGAAATTTGGCTTAAATTATTTTGCAAAGCAAGTCTACAATCTCTGAATACATTGTTAAGATCGGACAACTATAGCATATGACTAACTACAAACTGAACGATCAAAATCAATTTCTTCTTTGTAAAAGACACGACTTTAATCTCCGAATATATTCTCAACGTCAGAGGTCTATATCTTATAGCTGAGATATCAAACCGTATAATCAAACTCAAGGCTTTGTATGGAAACCTACTTTATTTGAAAAGGGCATCACAGCTTCGGTGCAGCCGCAGTTAACGTCATTTCCTTTAAATTTTTTTATTATGTTGATATACGAAAATTTTCATTGCTTTTAGAAAACAATGAAATTTTGAAAATTTCGATTGGTTCTATATTGTTTTGAGTTGAATGCCTTTATAATCATAATCACCACATTTGCATTTGTATGTCATTTCATTACTGCTTAGCAAATTTTCAAATGAGCAATCAATTCGAAACAAATTAATGCGATTAAAAACTATTGTAATTTAGTGTTGCGCATTTTTTCCTTTTTTCTTTTTGTACATTAATTTCATTCAACCCTATGTGCAGTATAAGTTTTAACTCGCTCTGGTTGGTATTGTCATCACTTATTGCTTTTTATTGCCGTGTATTTGTTGATTATGCGAGGCGAATGGCTGAACTTAACCCAGTGGTACACATATACATATATATACATATATTAGGATGTTATTATACTCTCGCAACAAAGTTGCTAAGGAGAGTACTATAGTTTTGTTCACATAACGGTTGTTTGTAAGTCCTAAAACCAAAAGAGTCAGATATAGGGTTATATATACCAAAGTGATCAGGGTGACGAGTAGAGTTGAAATCCGGATGTCTGTCTGTCCGTCCGTCCGTCTGTCTAAAAAATTGAGATAAACTTGGTACACGTATTCCTTGGCTCCATAAGAAGGTTAAGTTCGAAGATGGGCAAAATCGGCCCACTGCCACACCCACAAAATGGCGGAAACCGAAAACCTATAAAGTGACATAACTAAGCCATAAATAAAGATTATTCGCATTAGGGAGGGGCATTTTTGGACGAAATTTTTTTGGAAAAGTGTGCGTGGCCCCGCCCCCTACTAAGTTTTTTGTACATATCTCGGAAACTACTATAGCTATGTCAACCAAACTCTGCAGAGTCGTTTTCTTCAGGCATTTCCATATACAGTTCAAAAATGGAAGAAATCGGATAATAACCACGCCCACCTCCCATACAAAGGTTATGTTGAAAATCACTAAAAGTGCCTTAACCGACTAACAAAAAACGTCAGAAACACTAAATTTTACGGAAGAAATGGCCGAAGAAAGCTGCACCCAGGTTTTTTTAAAAATTGAAAATGGGCGTGGCCTCGCCCACTTATGGACCAAAAACCATATCTCAGGAACTACTAGACCGATTTCAATGAAATTCGGTATGAGTACGAATTATATGTACGAAATATGAGTGAAATCGGTTCAAAATCACGCCTTCTTCCAATATAACGCTATTTTGAATTCCATCTGATGCCTCTTCTGAATAATACGAGTATATACATTAGGAACCAATGATGATAGCGGAATAAAACTTTACACAAATACGGTATTTGAAAAATATGTAAATGACGGATAATGAAATCTCGATTATCACTTTATCATGCGAGAGTATAAAATGTTTGGTGACACCCGAACTCAGCCCTTCCTTACTTGTTTAATACTTAGTACATTAATACTTCTCGATATGTTCGGCTTTTCAAGTAAGGCTTTATAGAATTTTCATAGATGGTATGTAATAAAAAATCTATGAAAATTCCATATAGCCTTTCTTAAAAAGCCGAATATCTCGAGAAGTGTTAATGATAGCGACTTTGACCTTGAATATTTTTTGTAGCAAATAAAATTTCCTACAAGTTTGTCATGTACATTTTTTATATAGCTCTTGTCATTTACGAGATATATACAAAGAAATGCGAATTTCGCGGAAAAATCAGGTTTAGAGCCACGTACTACCTCGCCGGTGTAAGTTTCGACTTTGTCGCACTGGGCGCTTTTGTAGAGTGTTCAATTCTGAGGAATATGTGTCTAAAGTCAAAGCGATGCCATAAAATGCCTCTGAACTATAGCAATTTAAAGATAAAAAATCACGATTGTCATGTATTTTCAATGGCAAAAGTGTACATGCCTTGGTCCAGTTCTTAATGTTAATATTAAGGGCTAAAATTTTCAGGGAATGTTTTTATAGCATTTTTTCCTGCTAACCCGAACACTAATATTATATTTCAAATAAGTAAACGATTGGCTTTCAGCTGACAATAATACAAATAATACAATATATGAATACGTTTGAAAAAACAATTACTCTATAATTATTCACCATTAATTAGAAATGCAATGTGTCATAAGTGAATCAACTCCACATATAAGTATATTATTTGTACATACGTAAATGTGTTTGAATATGCGCTCAGCGCAGTTCGGTTGTTTGAACTGACGGATTGACACACCTAATCAAACGGACATCCATTCGCAACAAGTTTACAAAGTTTGAGTTCAATAAAAAATGCCATAATGAGTTGGTGATTTGCAAATCAAAATAAAGATGTGAAATCGATTATTTGATTTTTAATAAAAAATTTGATTTTTTGCTCGGCAAATTAATTTATTAATTAAAAGGCGTAGATGTAAATGAGTATATACATACATACATATATACAATACATAACTTTCTTACATATAATTGTGTGTGTGTGGTTGTAGACAATGTATTGAAACTTGAAAAAATCAAAATCCCGAGATCATCGACAAGAGAGTGAGGCAGGCACCAGTCGCCTTAGAGAGAGAGACGCATCTGGGAATAGGTGAGTCTCTCAACAAAAGTGGTACGCTAGTACTATGAAACCGTAGTTAAGCTAATAATTTAATGATTTTATGAGTCTGCTGGAAAGCACTCGATGTACTAAGGAGAACACTGAAACACTGTAACGCAAAACCTTCTCCCGATGGTTCCTGCTCGCTCGCACATCTGCGAGGTATACATATGTGGGCGGGACAAAGCTATTTCACAGATTAATCGAAGTTAAGAGGGAGAGTAGATGGTGGAGTCTTCTGTCGGGAGCTCTCCATCGACACTAGTTTCAGACTACCAAAACACTGTAGCGTTATTCAAGCGCAGTGAGTGGAATGGGTACCCGGACACAGCGGAATCGCTGAAAGCTATAAAGCCGATGAGCTTATTAGAGAGGGCACGCCTTACACAATTTCACCTGACCGTAAGCGAGTCGGTTTGTCGATGTTCTCTAGCGTTCAGGCGTTGGATCTATAGTCATCTAGTGAGCTCAGCAAGAGCTGTTAACAACCAGAGCTTGTACGACTTCTACATCTTTCTGGCTCACAGTGAACCGTAACAGGTACTCCGAACTACTGACTCTTTGCAGAATCAATCTCGCCATAATTGTAGATGTTCTAACTGGACACTGTCCAATAAGTTCACACGCGGTGTGGCTAAAAATAGCTAATAGTGGCACCCTCTTCGCTAAAGTTATATGGAGGCGGCATCTTTTTGTCACTTTATCCTCTATTGCTCGACTTTTGCCAGACTGAGATTGAAATATCTCGGTAGACGCGCTTTTTGCGAACTCAGCGAAACTAAATCGACTAAGCTCGCCTAGTTGATCATGTATATATTGTATGCGGTCTCCGAATATTCACATTACAGCATATATTACTTAATTTAGGCGAGATCTCGCTTGGTCCACTATATGCACCCTCTTGTGAAATCGTAAAATATAACTCTTGTACCCGATTTTATAGGCTAGCGGAGTTATCTGCAAGTGTGCGCTCCCAAGTGCTTAAGCCTTGATCTCGCAAACACGGGATGGAAGTGTTAAAATCTTTCCAACTCGTCTTCTTCCATATAGTTTCTGCATCTGATATCAGATAAGTTTCACAACCATGCTGTCAGGCACGCCGTTAGGATAACGGCCTGTCAGAAACCCCCCAACAACGGAGAGGCTACCTTACTGAGGGCAAAGAGGGTGCAAGATCTTTTACGATCGATATTGGGCTATAATCATCTTTTGACAGCCCGGAACCGCTGGTAACTCAGCGCTGGATAAGCTCCTGCGAAGCCTAGCTATCCAGAGTAGGACAAACAAGAAGAGTTGAGCACCGACCCGTTCCCATTTTACTATTAGCGGGGTTATGTCGCCTTTCTTAACCAGTTTTTATGCTTCGATCTTAGTGAAACAATCTATAAACAATGCACAGATTAGAAAAAGACCTTAGGTTAGGTTATCCTCAATATCCGGCCGATACATATTCAGGTGAAGTATGTTGCATGGCTTAGGGCCAGCCGGCTCACTATTCTAGCCCATTGGAGTTAGACTCGTTGTCATTACGAGGATGTCAAACTCGAATTTGTAAAGCAACTCGGGATTCTTGAGGAATTAAACAAAACCTATTCATTATCTAGCAGAGAAGAATGAACCAAATGATCGACACAGTTCCAACAGCGAAATATACATATTCACCGATGGATCAAAGAATAAAATAAGAACAGCAGCAAGCTTCTTCTGCAGTAATCTAAACGCAAAGTGCAGCTTCAAACTAAATGACTACAGTCTGATAGTCTTTCAGGTCGAACTTGTGACATAACAGAAGGTGTCAAGTGGGCTTTTGATATAAACAGCAAGTCCATAAACATTCTAGTGGATAGCAAAGCGACAATTAAGGCCAGATCAGTAGCACCAATACGAAGTCTCATTGTAATGGTTTATGCAATAAGGCTATAATTGGACTCTTTTCCAATACGGTTAATGTCATCTGAGTACCCGGTCATAAAGGCATAGAAAAAAATTAAAAATCAAAAGAATTAGCTCGCTCGGTCTTGTAAAAGAGGGTGAAAGCACAGTTCCCTTAAGCTGCCCCAGACCATTCAGGTCCGGCAAGAGTTGTTTGAAGCAGTGAAACATAGAGGAACAGCTCAGCTTTGGAAACACGATTAACTCGCACATATCCAAAGTTACTTTGGGGTAGTGTTGATGGTGAATAGAGTAAATAGCCTCTACTTATAGGTATAAATATTATATGGGCACCTAGCCTTAAGATTACACTTTCAGAAAATTGTAAATTAGATTCGGCGGAATGCAGATTTAGAGAGTCATGAGAGGTACAAGGTCTGTCACAAAAGAAACAGAACTTTTTAAACATAACTGTTTCTGGTGGCGCCACCTATTGGTGGTATATGAAATAAAAAGTTTGATCTCTTGTTGACATTTCGTAAAAATTTTAAGACAATTGTATAACTACAATCGATGTTATCGATCAAAAAGTGACAGCAGCTTTTGGTCATCGATCGTAAAATGCAAAGAGCAAATATTAAATTTTGTTTGAAACTTGGGAAAACGTTTACTGAAACATTTCAAATGATGAAAAAAGTTTATGGTGATCAGTGCTTATCCCGTAGTAATGTGCATGAGTGGTTTAAGCGATTCCAAGAAGGTCGTGAGGACCTCTGTGACGATCAGAAGTCGGTCGTCTTCAGAAGTCAAAAATAAAGACAATACTGATTTGTTTTTACGATTCCGATCGTATTGTACATCGAGAGTTCGTCCCAACTGGCCAAACGATTAATGCTGTGTTTTACCTTGGTGTTATGAAGCGTCTTTTGTCACGCATTCGTCGTGCTCGACCACAATACCGTGAGGCAGGGTCCTGCCGCCTGTTGCACGATAATGCGCCGTGTCATCGGTCGACGCTTGTCACTGATTTTTTGACAAAAAACTCTATATTAACCATTAATCACTCACCCTACTCATCTCATCTGTCACCCTGTGATTTTTACCTATTTGGAAAACTTCATTTGCCCATGAAAGGACACTGGTTTCAGGACATTTCCGCTATCCAAAAGGCGACGACCGATATTCTCAAGAGCATTCCGAAAAATGACCTTAAACACTCATTTGAAATGCTAACTGACCGGGCTAAACGCTGTATCGAAACACAAGGAAACTACTTTGAATAAAAAAATATAAGTTTTGAAATATATTAATTTTTTGTTGTTTTTTTTTTAACAGTCCTGTTTCTTTTGCGACAGACCTTGTATATATATTTAAATAATTTAAAAATCGCTGGCTTGGAACCGGTTTTTGACTCATTTGTCTCTTAGCGAAATTGTTCAGAGTGATCCGTAGAACATTTCGGATTTCGACACGCTCTAATGTACACATATGTATGTACATATGTTTATGTAAGTCCAATTGTGTATGTATATATGTATGTATGTAGATTGCTGGTAATGTCATTACAGCCAATTGATGAGTGATTAGCTAGCGTTGAACTTTTGATTACTTTATTAACAAACAATACAAAAGCGCTTTAGAAGTCAATGACTTTGAAGTGCTTTTAATAAACTAAAAGGAAAATAAAATTTGAAAAATTTTCAGATAATAAGATTTCCAACAATTGCTTTAATTTATAATAAATAATGGGTTTTAATAGCGCTGAAGCGCGCTATTTTATTTTATTTATTTTAAATAATGTCTAATGTTTCATTATTAATGTTTCATATTTGCTCTTTAATATTTTAATTGGCGAGCTTCATTCGTACGGCTGCATTCAATGTCAACTGAGCACTTGAGCACAATTTGATTATATGGTCCTGTGGCGCAATGGATAACGCGTCTGACTACGGATCAGAAGATTCCAGGTTCGACTCCTGGCAGGATCGTCTTTTCATTGATTAAGACATTGGATTATTTTTGGAATTATATTTACTAATTTTATATTATAAGTAAAACGTACTTAACAATTCAAATTCCACAATCATATTTTGTTGACCTTATACTAGTTTTTTTCTGAGGTGTTATATATAAATTGCGGATGAACAGATGGGCTGAAATTTGTTTGTTCTTCAGCGTCAAAATCCACTCGTCTAACTGTCGTTTGGACTCCGGTGCGAAATTGTTAAGTCAAGTTTCATCCATTGCCAGATATCAACTGCTCCGAATCAGCAACTCGTCATTAGTTTTTGGTCAAAAGTGAGCTCGCGCGGCACTCACTTTGCACAGAGCTTTTCGATACCCAAATATTCGTGAATGATATGATGTACACGTTCAGTTGATACCTTTAGAGTCTCAGCTTTTTTCAATAAATTCACTTTATGGGCCTTCAAAACTATTTTGGCGACTTTTTTGATGTTTTTGTCAGCAACTGTCTTTTCAGGGCGTATATTTCCTGCTCGCTTCCGCCCTTTAAATTTTGCAATGTTCATGCGGTCAAGCCTTGTCTTCAACAGAAGTCTCAAACCACTTTTCAACGGTTGATTTTCCTGTTGAAGAGTCCGAATAGTGTTCAACAAGCCTAGCCTTGTTTTCAATAGAATTTTTTCGCCCACGAAATTCCGTCTTATCCCGTTTTTCAAACTAACACTAGTTGTTTCACTCAAACTAATCGTAAACTGATAGTTCGACGCACATTTCTAAGTGAGAAACCCTTAAATATGGTGTTTGGTTAGGCCTTCTAAGAATTGATATATTTTTTGATAAGTTTCTTCAACTTCGTGACAACAGTGTTTAGAAATACTAAGCCGAAACTTAGAGCGCTTTTTTTTGCAGTCCATAGTATGTTTTTATTAACAATTTTTTGTTTTCATATATCAAAAGGAAAAAAAATATTTTCCTAAATTATGCGACCTTAAGGGAAAAATGAAAGACCGCGTTTTTTTCGTTTCGATTTCTACTATTTTAATCATTTGATAAAACTGCACAATAATGGATTCAACTAATTATAACTTAGGTAGGTTGGTAGAGCGAGTGGGTGTTTGACGGCACACCTAGGCCTTTAGTAGGAGGCCCTTTGTAAACCACAGGAACTGAAATCCCCTCAATATAATATATTCTCTCTGAACCACCCTGTACTACTTCAGTAAAACACTTTTACCTGCTCAATCTTTGAAACATCGTCAAGAAACCCTCGAGCTATAGTTGCGATTCTTCTCCTATACAAAGCCTTGCATTCGCATAGAAGCTGTTCCATAGCCTCTTCTACCTTTAGACCGCTTTTACACATTTACCAGGAAAATCACTATGCCCTGCAACACATTGCATGTTTATCGTGAAGTAGGATGTTAGATTCATCAATAGATTAAGACATTATTTCACAAATCTGTAATTTAGTGACCAAAGCCATTTGGCTGTTTGTATAAAGGGTCCATTACGAGGTTCTCTACTTTTTAAAAGAAAAAACACAGAAACTTCGAATTTAAAGTGGAGCTTTTATCATCATTCGAAAGAACCTCCTTTGGCACTTATTTTTTGAAGATTATCTCTTTCAAATATTGGCCACGGCTACGTCTCAGATAGTGCATCCGTTGCGTCCAACTAGCGAATGACGCGCCTGATGTTGTCCGCATAGACATTAGCATCGTGAATCGCTTTAGGTTGCTCTTCGTTAAAAATGCAGCAACTTCGCTTGTTTACATTAATCCTTACCAATTGCATCATAAATGGACCGCATTGCTGAACAAAATTTGGTTCGAAAACGTTGGATCTTCTTTGAACTTTTCAGGAGCCTATAGAGCGAAACGATGTCGCTTGGGAAGATCCAGCGGCTTCAGTTATTTCAGAAGCTGTTTTTTGTACGCTTTTAATTTAGGATCTCGACGTAAAATGCGCTAAGTCGTTCCATTCGTCAGTCCGAATCGACTCTCCACGGTCTGCTTGTGCACTCTCAATTACGACTGCTTTATTTTCTTCACTGCCTGCTGGACTTGGTCTATTCGGTCGAAATTGCCACTCTTTGTCATAACAAAAGAGCTTTCTTTAATTGCTATGCCCTCTGCTTGAAAGACGTTGTAGTGGTCTGGTAGATTAAAGTCGATTCTGATATCTAATTTTTCTGGAAAGACACCACTTCTCACTCGACTATCTAGTTTGAATTCATACGTATAGATACATATTCCTGTGACCATGTTCATCTCACCTCTTTCCCACTATTCTCTGGAAGGAAAGGCAATATTGTTCGGTTGTAGCGTTCCTTAAAGGGGTAACGGGGGTTTTTAGTGACCTGCAAGTGGCACCTACCGTTGCTGTG